>NW_007360247.1:772000-824655 GCF_000359705.1 Exserohilum turcica Et28A | reverse complement strand
AAGATGCTCTCTTGGCTGGCTGGTTGCTGGGTGGAGTGGCTGGGTAGGGGTCCTCTCTGTCCATTTCCCTGTCGATCTGAGCCTCTGGGCCTAGGCTCTCTTGCCTCTGTTCTAGCACTTGGGCTTCGATAGTATCGCTTTCTGGTGGCATTCTGTTGCTGGGGTTCTCTTATTACTAAGCAGAGTGGTCTGTGTGTTTTTGTTTTGAGTGTAAGACGTGTCTCAACTATCTGCTCTTATAGCTTATAGCTCAACAGCGCGCACGCTGCACGTCTTAAAACTTGCTATAATTAGTTTCTTGTAAGGGATTTGTATATATTTAACGAAAATTACACCTATTCTAGAAAACTTGACGTTGGTGTGTGGGAGAATATATTTAAAGAAATTAAGAGGCTATAAAAAAGTAGAACCTATTAATTCTAAAAAAAGGTTTTAAAATCTTATTTATAAGATTGCCTGAGATTAGTAGAGTAGTTTTTATTATTATGCTAGAGTAGATAGCTCTAAAGAGTAGCGCTAGACCTATTATACTCTTAAAGCCCTATAAGAGGCAGGTAAGGCCTACTTAATTAGCTACTTTAAAGGTGTGTTTATTTATTACTAATATTTATTATAGCTACTAACGTTATAGACTACTTGCTTAATGCTATATATAAGAAGAGGGTTATAATTATATAAAAAGACTTCTAGCTATTGAAGCACTATAATAAAAAGTATTATATAAAAGGCTAGTAGTAGTAATAGAGAAGTAGAATTCTAGTAGAGTATACTTATATAATAGTAAATAGAACTTAATTCTATAATAATAATATCAATATTAAAGCTTAGTATAGAGTAGTAGTAGGCATAAGAGAACGTAATTAATATCTATAATAAAATAAGACCTTGACCTAGCATAACCTAATGTAATGGGCGGGCCCAACGGGCCGAGCGTACGACTACTTACGCCATCCATAGCCAAAAAGGCAGTAACAAGACTTCAAGCTTCTTGAAGTCTAGGTAGTCGTATAGATATACTCGATCACACACACACTTTAGGCGTAGCCTCTTACACCTAATAGTTATATACTTAACTTTACCTTTACTTAAGTCTTAGCTAACTTAACTCTACCTCTACTTAAGTTTTAGCTAACTTAACTCTACTTCTACTTAAGTTTTAATAACTTTACTTCTACTTATGCTAAAGAACCTTAGCGTAGGTAGAGGTAGAGGTAGGGCTAGGTATTATATAAGCCAACCCTACCCCTACCCTACCCCTACCCATTCGCCAGTCTAGCTTTGCTGCACGTCTGGAAATCTCGGTGTGCATGTAGACACACTACACCACCTAGGAGCAGCTAGGGTGGGAAAAAAAAAATTAGGGTTTTAGTGCAAGGGGGTGGGTGGGGGTTTAGGGCGTTTAGCCATGCGCTCGCTATACATGGATGGATGAATGCATGTGTAAGCGAGATAGAGGCGAAGTTCCTGCCGCCGTCCTTGCTTGTCCGTCTCTGAAATCAATGATAAAATAAGAAGAAAAGAAGAATAGACGATAGAGTAGATTTACACCTACGAGTATATATTATCAACAAGTACGCGATAAAAAAAATAGTCATTACACATACATTCTAATTCTGTAAAGCTATTCCCCTTCCAGCGACATTATGTACACACGTATAGAACCAGCACCTATCTAATGGACATGCACATGCACATGTCAGAAAAAAAAAAGAGAGACTAACCGTCTTACATGCATCCACACATCATAGCACATCACATCTCATCACATCACATGACGGCATGCAACTGCAACTGCAACTGCAAAATGTGCCGAGCTAACTGCCGTTGCCGTTGCGGTTGTGCGGCTGCGAGCTAGAGAGCCGGGAGCCAGGGAGGCAAGGTGAGCTAGTATAAATCTGTTCATGTATGTAGTTCCCTGCATTGACGTGTGCGGATGCGGATGCGGATGCGTGCGTGTGTAGGGAGCGTGGCGCGAGGTACACGTGTTTCCCGTGTACAGTGTTCTTATCATTAATTACTTATCGGGGAACAAAGACATAAAGGTTGTGGCGGGCGCAAACAAAGGCTGTCACTTCACCTTGCCGCTGCGCGTACCGTACCGTACCGTATCTGCATGCAGGCATGCGTCGACAGCTGAAGGGTCAATAAAGAAGGCTTGCTGCATTGGGTACCGTGGTCCGCATCGGGGCTGGGCCGTACTGCTGTTTTTGTCTTTGTTGCAGAGACGACAAAAGGAACAAGTGTACCAGCAGGGGGGTTTGCCAAAGGGGACCTTATCGTGACATGACCAAACAAGTGGCGGCAGGGACAAGGCATGCAGCGGGAATAAACCGAGAGTTTTGTGCACGCATAAGCAGGGTGAGGAGACTTATTTGCATGATACTTCACCACATGTACGTACTTGTCGTAACTTGTTATAAAAAAAAAGACTTGAAGGCTGCAGAATGGCTGCAGAATGGCTGCTCTCACTACAAGACTAAACATCGCCTGCACATGCACAGAATGCAGCGCTTTTCTTCACCCGACCCACTCGGCTTCAGCTATGGGCCTTGCGCCCCTCTTGACCGGAATAGTAGTAGCCCCGCAACCATGGATAGACAAGTCATCGCCCTCAACTTACCCAGTACTGCACACCCTTGGGCCAATCTCGACCTTGCCTTCGCCCTCGCCCTTGCACAGCCTGCGCGTCGCCACGTCAATAGCATCAAGTCCGTTGTTTTCGCCAACCGCCAATAGCTCCCCAAGTGCGTTTCCAAAGACTCCGGGGGCGTTACGCTGTTCGTATCCCGCTTGTCGCGCGCGTATACCCAGGCAAACGAGGCTGGCTGTGCAACACATCATACCGCTTTGCGAAGAGCATTCTGAGGTATTTTTTGACGCCCAAGAGCAGCTGGGCGACTTGGATACAGACGCATTGCCGGTTACTAAAAAGACGGCGTCGCGGATGGGCGAGCCGTCAATCAAGCCTGCATTGGGCTGCTCGCCTGATAAACAGCCAAGGCAAGTCACAGGAGCTTTCCCAGTGTGACGGAATTGTGGGGTAGTCTGGGCCTCTGGGGTGCCGTAGACGATCTTGAGTCAATGTCTGTGCGATTGAGTTCAAGTCATGCTGGTAAGGATGCCTGGTTGGACGAGTGGATAAGTGGTTTTGAGCAATTCCATTTCATGTGCAATCGGCATTTGAGTTTTCAGATTAACAGACTAGTTTTAGCATTGGACTGTAGGCGCTGGAAAAGAGCAATGCACGAAACAACGCCTACTATATCATACTAAGTACCATTATTGGCAGTATTGGGAATTTACTAGTTCCATCCGTTAGTAGACATCGGAGAAAACAACCAAGCTTACTGTGAGTTGAGGAACCTGACCCCATGCAGAGCTCTTCCACCCGCCTTCATCTAAAGTCGAGTCTTGGAGCAGATCGTGTCGATGCGATGAATCCACAGAGGGTCCATATGTGCAGCATTTCCTCTAGTTCTAGATCCCCATCCTTACAGAGACGGCTCTCCACGTCTCATCGGCATCGCCTGCAGCTAGTGTGATGCTAAGTCTAGCAAGCGCCGTGTTACACATGTTAGTATTCCTGGAACGGGTCGGCGCGGCCGTACAGTGCCCAGAGCGTCAGCGTGGCTGTAGGCGAGGGCGGCAAGTCTTTGTGGCGTATTGCCAGTGAGCTGAGCGAACAACAGATGGGGGCTCGAAGCAGCGGTGTGTTTCTCTGTTACTGGTGCAGTGTTTTTTCAGGAAAACAATGGAGCAAGTGGTTTTGCAAGGCTTCAGTCTAAAAGGACAACAAAGCTCTGGATAGCTGAGTCATATCGTACTAGCCAACGGCTACGATCGTCTTGGCTGGTCCATGCATCGATAGGAAAAAAAAATCAACGGTACATGGCTGAAATGTATGGCTGTTGTGAATCTGCGCAAAGACATGGCTGCAAAGTGGCTGGAGTGGCACCATCGCAATTGCGATTCACGGGAGCGTTGTTGTAGAATTGCCACCCAGTGCAGTGTTGCCGTAAACTTTACGGGCCCACATTCACCGGCCTTGGCGCTTGACGGTTGGCTTTCTAAAAATCGTAGTTGGACATTTTTAGGTAGCGAACATGGCGCATATGCTGCCAGATTTGTCGAGACCTGGGTGATGGAAGCGGACACGACGGTCTAGCATCAGCCTCAATGTGCCAACAGCCAAAGTGGGGAAGGAGCAGACCCTGCAGGCCAGACAATAAGTCCATGGTTTCGTGATCGATACCTGCATCTGTCCAGGTGATGTGTACCACGGTCCCATGTGCAGAGTCAGGAACCAACGTCCCGAACCAGCCCAGTGTAAGCGCTTGGGCCACGCCACTATCAAGAGACTTGTTGCCTTACTGCCATGGGCCACAAATTTTTCATCGCTTGCTGGCACTTGGGTCCCCAATTGTGACAACTGACTCGGCACGTGGAACAGTGCTCGCTTCTAACTCCTTGGAACTGGCTAGCAGCATGCAAGGAACATGCACATCCATGGCAGCCTTGCCTCAGCCTCAGGATAGCTTCGTATGACCGCCGTACTGTAGGGCAGTACTGGCCCCGCAAAACAGCTTGCATCGGGAGATGGCCATGGTGGCAGACGTCGTGTTTGGTCCGGCATGAGCGATGGCTGGCGCAATGCCCAGCTGCTTGGAGCGAAACACGCCAAGGACATGGGACAGGTGCCGGGCGAGAAGCTTGTTGACTCCAAACAAAGGCAGCAGAGGCGTCGTCAGTCAATGGCCATGGAATCCTTTCAAGACATGTCCGACAGCAGGTCGGCGCTGTCTTGGGCGCATTGCTCCCATGGTCGTGGTGGGAGACGAGAGCCATGGCAAAACGTGGCATGGGGCCCGGATACTTGTCCGATTATGTGTGTGTGGATAGCGAACCAGCAAGCCGGAAGGTCCAGCGAGAGATAGCGCTGCATGCTGTCCAATATTGGCATGCCCACAGCAGCCCTGTGACATGAGCTCACCGGCCTGATATGGTTTGGCCGCCGGCCGGGGCGAAACAGCACACCCCCATCGCGCGCTGGCGGCACTGTTTTGTTTTAGAGCGTAGACGAGGGGTAGCGGCGTTGCTGGGCGATGGCACATGTCATGGCGTAGGGGAATCGGTGGTAATCAAAGGGAGAGCAGCATGGGAATCAGGACGACTGGCGACGTGTCGGGGCGGTTAGGCGAGGAATATTGGAGCAAGGCTGCACGCACACGCAGCGAGCTGGCTGATAGCGGGTGGGGCGCGCTAGTCCGCTCCGGGGGCTGGTGTGGGAGCGGTGCCTGGAGACTAGGCCATTTGGGGAGATTACGACGAGCTATCTCCCGCCCTAGCCTGACTGTGCCAAGGGCAGATCAACTGCAGCAACCGACCTCGACCTGTTCGGGGAATAAGCTTTAGCCTCAGTCGCTCTCCCGCACCTATTCTCATGTCGATGCATCCCTCGCCCCTCAACACCCTCACCACCCATCCATGTCCGACTGACTGGTGGCCTTCGGTGAGCGCGACACATCCAGCTGCTGCCCGTCCGTGTGGCTTGACCCATCGTACCACCGTCCAACTACCCCTGCTCAACCCCATCTTCACCTCGCTCTAGCACCTCACGGAAGCACGGGGCCTCGACGCCACCAAACACAACGGCGCATGGCTGAAGCTCGCCTCGCGACTCTCAGGCCCGATTGCTGTCTTCCACACTCGCCGTATCCTCCCAGTCATGTCCCAATCGGGACAAGTCGTCCAGTTCACCACCCCCGGACGTAGCTGGCCACCCATCGCCCAGGCTCCTGGGCCGTCTCCAGCGACGAAAGTGGCTTGCTGCTAACACTGCCCGCCTTGGCCCACGTACCAACCCATGTTGTTCACCATGATAGCTCGAATGCGTATAAGTAAGACGTCTCGTCTCGCCAGTTCAACTTCCTCACCCCAAGCATCTCACAGGCTCCACAGCAAGCTCATCTCAAAGCCTTCCTTGACTCTACAACCATTCCCAGTTTCTCTCCTTCACCCTCAATTTCCAAAATGCGCAACGCTCTTCTTGTTGCTTCCGCTCTTAGCGGTTTGGCTGCCGCCCTCCCCCAGAATATCAACATTGCGGCTGCAAAGGCCGTTCCTACACCCTCCCTCCTGGGCCCTGCGCCGACTCTGCCTCCCAACGCCCCCGTCAACTACAACCAGGCCTCTGCTGTTGACAAGGCCAAGGACGATGTTGCTTCCGGTGCCGTTAAGCCCAGCAACAAGCGGGACACCTCTTCTTGCCCCGCCCAGCCTGTAGGGTGCGTCAATATCTAAATACTTGGAATTTGAATCAATATACTCATTATGGATACAGTGCTGCGCCTGCTACCGGTGACTACTCAGTTGGGGCCTTCCAAAACCCCAGCAACGCCCTCATGGCAATTGCTTCGGCAGCAACAGCTCCTAGCGGCTACGTCGAAAACTTCAAAGCCAAATCCGGAGCCACCCAGCAGATCGGTTACTTGACCTACAAGATTCTCCCGGGAACCACCTACGACGTTGGCGCATGTGCCGCCTTTTGCGACAGCGAGAAGTTTTGTCTTGGCTTCAACATCTACTACGAACGTGATGGCACTGTTCAGCCTACCTCGGACTGCCCGAACCCTGCCCCCCAGACCAACATCAAGTGCTCCCTCTTCGGATACCCTGTTTCTGCCGCAACTGCCACCAACAGTGGCCAGTGGCAGGAGCAGTTCCAGGTTGTCATCACTGGCAGCAACGGTAAGTTTTTTTTGCTTCTTTTTACGCAGCCTAGGCTAATGCAGAATCAGGATACTCCAAGTCCTCATGCACACAACCCCCCACACTCTCTGGCTACAGCGTACAGAGCCTTCCTGCTGCTGTCAACGCTCCCGATGTTAGCACCTACAACGGCATGCGTCTCTTCAATACCAACCCCTTTGATCCTAGCCTTTGCGCTGCTGCCTGTGAGGCTCAGACCGCCTTCGACAAAGAGCACCTTGTCTCCAATGGCAGGTACACTCCTTGCAACTACTTCACCTCCTATATCTTGACCGACAACGGCGTCCCCCTCGGAACCTACTGTGCTCTCTACTCTGTCCCCATTGACAGCCAGTACGCCGTCAACTCCGGCTACACCAGCGGCAGTGACACATTCAACGTTGTCTGCACTGCCGCATACACCGCCACCACCCAGGACAGCGGCATCGTCAGCCAATAGTTATGAATTTCATACTGCATGGATGACGGAATGATGTGGAAAAATGGAAAATGGTTAACGCACGGGTACGAGGGACGATTGGTGTCTTTTCAGTGTAATGATTTAATGTAATTGATTTTGCCTATATACCTGCTCATCTACTCGACTTTGACATGGCACTCTCGAAAGCTTGTAGCTGTGATGTACACGATTATTCGCCTAAGCTTTCATAGGACTTTCCTCGACTCTGAACTTTATGAATCGGGCCATTGGAGTCCTAATGATGCGAATAGTAGTCTGTCTCCATTTGTTCTATGCCAGATTTCAATTTGCTGCTAAAGCAGATTTTAGAAAATATGTTGGTACGCAATCACATTCAGATACGATACCGTATACTTTTTATATAATGAGTCAGCAGCAATCTACATTTTGAATATTCGCAAACAGCGAGAGTCTCTAGCAAACACGAAAACTTATCCAAAAGAGGACGAATCTCTGGTATAAACATGCGAAGAAAGTGAAAGTACTTGAAAATACTCACTGCTAATTCCTCTGCAAACCAACACACTAACCATCCAGATTCGTCCAGATTCTGAAGAACTGCATTGCCGTGGTGCAAAGCGGACACCAAGTCGCATGACTAAGCATCCACGATGCCACTTAGGGTACGCTAACTGAACCATCTTCCATTGGCGCATTTTCTATCCTAAATGTCAGAATACCAATCACCATGTCGCAAGTTGTTTCGACGTCAGGCGACCAATCATGAAGCTTCATGCTGCTTAACAGTCAGGTACTACCTAGTAAGTAACGTTGCCTGCATGACAAATGCTCCAATTTAGCGAAACCGGCGGCAAGTAACACTATTTCAACGGCAAATGCTCGATGGCGGGTATGGCGTACATGCATAAATAGGGGCGGCACCGCCCATTCGAATTCGCAACCAAATTCTACCTCCAGTTTGATACTGTCCTCTGCCAAAATAACCCAACTCACCAACTCTTAACCCAAAGCCAACATGTCTACCCGACCCACCGTCGTCTTGATCCCAGGCTCCTTCAGCTATGCATCCATGTACGATGTCCTCGCCGACCCTCTGCGCGCAAAAGGCCACGATGTGCATGTTCTTGAACCGCCCTGCTACCCCGCAGGCTACGAGCGCAAAACGGGGGGTGCCCCACCGAGCTTGTACGCCGATGCCCAGTACGTCAACGACTTTGTATCTAAGCTGGTGAACGAGGGGAAAGAGGTTGTTCTCGTCGCCCACAGCTATGGCGGTAAGTCTGAATTATTATTTTTTCTTTCGGGGCGCGGATATAGCTAACATGTGGCTATCCAGGGTGTGTCGCGACGGAGAGCCTGAAAGGCGTAACGAAGAAAGAGCAAGAGGCAAAGGGAGAAAAAGGAGGTGTCGTCCGCGTTGCCTATCTCACTGCTGTGGTGCCGCCTCTTGGTCAATCTTGCTTTCAGGCGCTTGCGGATTCAAAGGCTCCTGCGGTCGAGGCTGATGAGGTAAGAGCCGCTGCTATTTGATATGGATACGACTCCGACTAACAGCACAATAGAATGGTTGGCTGAGCCACAAAGATATCAGGGCCACGGCAGCAAACTGCTGCAGCGATCTCCCAATCGAAGACGCGGTTGCTGCAGCCTCAAAGATGGGCAAGCATTTTGGCGGCTGTATGGTAAACCCTCTGACGTATGCCGGGTACAAAGACGTCGCGGTATCATGGTTCTTTGCTGGAAAGGATTTAGTCATTCCACCACAGGAGCAGCAGAAATTTATCGACGAAATTGAGAAGAGCTGGGTGGGTACAGAGAGGGAAGGCAAGAAGGTCGACGTGACGAAGTTGGATTGCGACCATTTCCCCCTTGTTCTCGAGGACAAGCGAGAGAAGGTTATCCAGTGGGTTGAGGAGGCTATTGAGAAAGGTGGCCGCGAATAAGCTACACCGAGGAGTCGGCAGCAAAGTAAAAATTAGTCGGTTACAATGTCCGTTGATCGGAATTCATTTACTCATGTAGTAGTCTCACTCCGCAAGTCCCGCCTATGATATCAAGTCCACCGTCAAAACCGACTTCTGCCGACCTTCCAACTTTTGAACTTTGTCTACTGCCCTAGTAAAACCCCTCGCCTCCATATTCTAGGTTCCTAGGCCGAACTCCCAATCGCTCATCGAGATCGGTACTTCATTGCCATACACGCTGTGCCTCAAGTAGAGCGCTCTCCCTCACCACAAGTGCTGACATGGAAGGAGCCTATGCAGCAAGTAGGTAGCGCAAAAGATAACGACGACAACGGCGAATATACGGCATACTGAAACAAGCCGTCTTACCTCACATCCAAGGCCGAGCAGAATCACCACGGGGAAGCCTTCTCTTTTGGGACAAGACAGCTAGCTGCCTCAGACAGATGGCCCCGTCCATCCCCTCGTTACACATTTTCCAAAGCGCGCAAAGCGAACAAATCCAACAACCACAAAAAAAAACCAGGGCCATCCATCCACGCTCAAAAGGCATCATCGCAGTTCCAAAAAAGAGAAAGAAGAAAAAAAAGAACCGCCGTCGTATATACCCTGGGATACAGTGTAATAACAGCGCAAAGCTATAGGACAGGATAGTGTGCGCGACGCTAAGAGAAACAACAACATCCAAGGTCCCCGCAGATGGACGGAAAAGAGATATACAGTAGTAGGCATCATCCCAGCACACTGATTCCGCAAAACGTCTCGAACCACACGCAGCTATCCATCTATCCTAAACTCGAGCGGCCCGTCCAACAGACCCGCACACCATACACGTGGAAGAGAGAAAAAGAAGCAGGCCACCAAAAAAAAAAGAAGAAGCGCCCTTGTCTATCCAAGTACGGCAATCCCCGCTGTCATGCGCGCCAACGCCCAAAAAAAAGGGCCAAAACAGTATCCCAAAAAAAGAACAACCTTGCTTTCATCCACACCATCTGTCATCTGTTACGTCTGAGGCACCTGTAAGGCAAAGGGCCAAGCACAAGAAAAAAAAGCGGAGCCGCCGCCCTACTACTTACAACACAGTAGATGCCTGCTAACGTGCGTAAGTCCCCTTGTTTCGACTTCACAAGTCCCCTCAGGTTGCGCATGTGAAGGGTAAGAAAAATGGCATGTGCAACCCTGGTCCCCGTCGGCCCCCCCATCCTCCATACGGCATACAAGGCATGAGGGACAGAGACATGTAGCTGAAACGCACATACTTTGCTCAAGGGGTGGGATTTCTTGGCTGCCACCCTTAGCCTAACGTGTCTTTCTCTCTCTCTCTCTCTCTCTCTCTCTCTCTGTGTGTGTGTGTGTGTGTGTGTCTTTCGCGCGCGCGTCTTCTCTCTTTCGAGACAAGACGTTGGATACAGGATTCCTTTTTCTAGACAAGTGCTTTGCAATGCTTGCAATGCCAAGACGCCGGCCGGGTATGTGACGGACGAAAAACGAAGGAAAGAAAAAAAAGGGATGTTAGCTAACGTACGGTAATTATTATTTCCTTTTATTCTTTCTTTCTTTCTTTGTTTTGATTTCCTATGGCGTTCTACAAGGGTAAGTTTGGCATATCCATGTTTCTTTTTAGTGTAAGTCTTGATTGCAACAACGTTGCGAAAGCGAATGGAGAGTCCCGAGAATCTTTGATGACGGCATGTGTGATACACACATATACATAGAGAGAGAGAGAAAAAAAAGAAAAGAAAAGAAAGGGACTGTACAAACAGAGTTCATCACATACCTACGCGGTTGCATGCATAAACAGGGACGCATGCCAAGTGTGCAAAGTAACAACACACCTCCATCCATCCATCCATACACCGTAACTACGATTGTATACGCAGGGAAAAACGACTCCCCCTCCCATGGCCATAACGCCACCCATTTCAAACCAAAAAGCCTCAAATGCTCATGTTTGAAAAGATTAGCAGACATGATAATAAATAGGCGGCACCGGAACAGCCAGCGCAGACAGGTGCCTGACAAGGGTAACGTGGAAAATAGCACACATAGATCATAGATACATGTCGAAAACATGTATTGCGCCATGCTCTTTCTTTTCTCGAACATGCAAATGACAGATTGGGTGCGAGATAAAACACACACAGCACGTCTCTGAGAAGCAGCACAAACCCCTTGGGGCGGGCGCGTCAGTAACCGGGCTACAAGCCAAAGAAAAGATGGTGGTGGTGGTGGTGGTGGATTATCTTGGAACCAGGACCCTTGTTGCGTGGCAGTCGGGATAACCTTATTCTTTTCTTTTTCTCTTCCTCTTTTGACCGGAAGATATCTACGCAATCGTATAAAGCGCCGAGCTGACAGCGCGGAGAGGGAAGGAGGAGGCGGTGGTGGTGCGCGCGCGCGTGCATGCCCACCCGTTTCAATCCCGTTCTGTAACTGTTGGCGTGCCAGAATTGCGAAACGGGCGGCGTATGTGGTGTGGTGTGCGCGCCGCGCATGAACATGGGCACCTCCGAACTACCCGCTCTCATTAGCGACAAACCCGTTGCCACACTTTTGTTGTGCTCTTGAGAGCGAGGGCAGGGGGAAGCGGAGGTGGGTGGGGACGGGTGAGTGGGCTGTTGTAAAATGATATAAGACGAAGCGACACGGTTAGATGTCAGTTTACAACATCTTTTCCGGCTTGTTGCAAGAAATCAAACAAGCGACTTGTATACTTATCGTAGTGGAAGAGAAAGGAAAGGTATTTTTCCTCTCTCTCTTCGTTGCAAGGGTTACCTTTCACCATCGCCACTGCGCAGCATATCCCTCTCTTTACCTCCTTCAACATGCGCCTCGTTATAACGATTATTGCCGTAGCAGTAACCGGTGTCATTGCTTCGCCAAAGCCTCCTCCCCCACCGAAACAAGGCCCCGGAGCTGGTGTTGCTGCTGCTGGTCCATGTCCCGTAAGCCGAATACTCACCACCTGCATGATACAAGGAAAGCAATGCTGATCAGGCTTCAGATGGATTGCTGGAACGAAGCAGCAGGCGTAGCAAAATGCGATCCAAATAAGGACGACAAGTGTCTATGCGGGCCCTTTTTAAATGCCGTAACCTCGTGTACTGCGGCAACATGCAGCATCTCAGAAAACCTAGGTATGTCAAGTCCGTGATCACACAATCAAACAAACCATGTACTTACGCGCATGACAGCTGCGCTGGACGTCTTGGCCGGCCCGTGCGAGTAGAAATACCAAACAACGACAAGAAAAACATGTAATATTAGCAATCTCGATGGTCGCCTAAACCACAGACTTATGACGACGTGTACAAATACAAGAGGCAGGCATCCAGTGGATGAGGTGAGCAGAGAACATCGGTCAAACGGCTGCAAGGGGACACTTATAGCCCAAAATTGCCATAAGCTTGGCATTGGTCCTAATACAGCTTCGGGCACCCAGTCCCCATCCGAGGCGCGCCTGTTGTTGCGGATGTGAAGAAAATGATACCCACACAAGTGCGAATTGACGCAATATGGTGCTAGTTAGTAACCGGATGACGACCGGCTATCGATCAGTCAATCGGTGGAATGTATATCGTGACGCAATACCACCGCGAACTTGACTTGCCCCGTACTATGGGGAGAAATGGAGACATGGTTCATGTAGATATGGTTCCGACACCGGATGCTGGATTGCTGTAGTACATAAAGATCAGCGCTTTTCTGTCTATACAAGCTCGTGGGGTCACCGGTCCATCAAAAGCCAATTCGTACTCGTTATCTCCACTTGACGTAAACTCTTCTCCAGTAAGGACAAGGATCGCATCGTTTCATAAAATTATTTCTTCTCAACGTATGCCATGGCAAGCCCTTGTGCCCAGGCACCCCGTCAGTCAAAAACCTGGCACACGCACGGCTGGCCAGTCGGCACTGGATCAGCGGTTTTGTGTCGAGGTTGCCGTGTACGGGAGCCGTTCCTTATCGAGAGACGGGTTTTAGTTCATACGAGTCGAAGTTTATGAGTCAATGGAAATGGTTGAGGTGTTGCTGGGCCACTCAGAGAGCATGTCGAAAATTAAGTTTGATGCAGCTGTTATCGCACTCGTGGGTTACGGAAGCCTCGGCTACTGAGTTGACAGAGTAATTCGTCGACCATATCTGGCAAGTTCCATTGCTGTTGCGCTTACATTTCTCCATCATGGGGCCAAGGTTCCCCACTCAAACCAACGAGACTTGCACTTGGACACCAGCCAGCTCTAGATGTGGCGATCATCCTGACGAAAGTTGAGCCTTCCCGGGGCTAGAGGCAGATCGACAGCCTAGCTGTTCCCCGCAGACTATGTGCGACAGCTTTTAGAAATTGCGATCGGAATCCCCGCAGATCCATGAAGAGAGAGACAGGATGAAGACCCTTGACGGCAACGTGCAAACAGGCAGAAGAGTGTGCGGTGTGGGTATGTTTGGCTTTGGCCAGGGTCAGGAAGAGGGCGGTTGACGTAAGATTCCTTGTTTTATCGACGATCTCTGTGCAAAGTGCGGGAAGAATAGCCTGATTGACCATCTAGGATCGACATGGAGCCCAAAGGTATTAGGTGTAGATGGGGATGTCTGGTGAAGCTGTCAAGGGCCCATTAGTGCGCGGCATTCGTAAGGTGTTCCACTTTCTTTGCGCTCGCATCGACACTAGATGCTTGGCTTGTCACTTCAGAGGGTTCCCCGTCGCGGGCTTAACACTGTATAGCAAAGGGGGAAACCCCATGCCTGTGCAAGTACCATGAGTCGGGGTTGTGGCATCAGGCGGATGAGTATATTCCGTTGGGCGAGTGGCACCACCAATCTGCCAATGCCCCTGAAAAATGCGTCGTTGCGTTTCGATCCATAAGCCACGGTCAACGGTGCGGGGCCCCAGAGAGCCTAACCGTGGATCAACCGACATTCGGCCATACCGGGCTCTGACGCGTAACCTGCTCCTTTTCCGTGGCGACATTACATCAGTAGGATGGACCAGAAACCCTGCGTGTTCTAGACAACGGGCAGGTACATGTCACGATAGGTGACGATGGTGTCAGGCCAGGATCGGAGAAGAGATTGCAACGCCTAGGTCGAAGTGGTTCGCCAGTCGGAGCCGGATGTTACTTGCGGAGCCGAACCTTTGGGGGCTAGGGTCGTCCGATGCTGAGCGACCGTCGCACATGGCGATGACATGTCACAAGCGGCCGCAAACGTACCATGAAACCGTATCGCAGTCTAGGTTCGCGGGTGCGGGCGCCCCATGGTGTCTGAAACGGGGAGCGGGAAAAACATCGGCATAACTGAAATTTCTGGCTGAGGATGTGACATCGGCCAAAGCGATGCTTCTATCCAGGCTTCGACAGAAGGCGTACCTTGCATAGCTCGGACGACTGGAGAGGCCCAGGCGCCACCAGCGCAGAACATAGCGGAGCCCCGTTCTTGCAGCCATGGCCTCTCCGAGATTCTCCGATGCCGCTTTCTGTCGCCAGAGGTCCCCTACCCTACTGGCGTGCGAAATTTTTGTCGGCTCGGCATAGGCGTATGCTCGGAGGAAGCGTGCCCCCCCCCCCCAATCCAAAGCGGGGCGAGCTATTGAAGGGCTAGCTGCACTCAAAAATTTCTTGAACAACAGATAAGAATAGCGGAGCCGAAATTGGCACTGCAGGACAGTCTTGCGCATGGGTACGCTATTCAGGCTCGAAGCAGATGCAAGGCGAGGCGGGTGCCGGGTGTGCAGTGAAGAGGCAGTCGAAGGGCGTCGAAGGGCAGTCGAATTTGCAGCCGACATAACAGGCAGGGCTTGGGCAAAGGACGTCATACTGCTCGGGACAGCCGGTCCGTCGCAGGGCAAAAGTCCCCACGATCTGCTGAGAGGCCAAGCACAGGGGCGCGGCGGCGACTGGGGTGCCCAAGGGTGCCAGCTGAAGATAGCCAGCAGTGGGCTTTGCGCAAATGGCCAAGTTGGCCGACGTGGGCCTATACGACTGCGACGACATGGGCAGTGCCCCCTCCCCCCCTTTGCAGCGAGCAGGCCTCGGACGAATTGGTCAAGACGACGACGACAATGAGGCGGCGGCTGCTGCTCGAGCGGACCATGGGCGGGCAGTCTGAGGACACGTCGCGGCAGAGATCGCCCTCGCCCTGCGCTGGTTTGCCCTTCTATGAGTGACCGGGAAGACGCATAGCATGCGGGCCGTAGGGTAGGGGAGGGTACACCTAGAGGGCACTGGCTCCGTCGCACGGTGCGCGACCCCTTGGCGCGCGTGTGTGTTCACAGATGCTGCGAGCGATATTGCCACGGTGCATGACGGAGTGTTGAAGCGAACAGTTTCGGAATGCAAGTGACATGGTGGCTCGACATTGCTTGTTTTGCGCGCCGTATTGACCCCAGGTCTCGATCCCCCACAGTGCTGGTGCTGAAAAGCGCCGTCTGTCCGGGCAGGCTGCCGTGGAACGCAACGGAGGGCCAGTGGACAGCTTCAGCGGGCGATGGGAAGCCTCATTGGCGGCCGGGTGGGACCAATGGGCGGCGGTGGGCGGCGGTGCAGCGAGGGCTGGGATGAGATGAGATGAGATGGGGTGGTGGTGGTTGTGGTTGTGGTTGTGGTTGTAGTGGAGGTGGAGGGCCAGGAACGAGGCAGGCTGGAGAGGCACTCGTCGGCCATGGTGGCACAAACAGAACCCCAGACAGTGACGTCTGCAGCGCCCAGTTGCAATCCCATGCAGCCCACGCCCCCAGAGAAAGGCCGCCCGCCCGTGTTTCTCCTTATCTCGCTGCCCCAGCTTCGCCGTGCATAGCCACACCACCCACGGCACCACGGCCACGACGACACGACGACGACGACGGCCACGACCAACGGCCACGACGGCACCCCCAATCCCAACCCCACAGCCAGCGTTGCATCATCTTGCGGACGGCCTCGCCCACGGCACCGCCCACGGCACCGCCTGCTATACACGGGCCCAGCTACTATACGCAGCGCCTTGGGGACCCCGGCCAGCTGCTGATACACGCTGTACGCTGCGCTGCGTCCACAGCCTCACATAGCCACTGGCACCCACCGGCTCCCTCGCCCTCAGCGCGAGCCCAGCGCCTCCGCTCGCCGACACTCACCGCTGCAAAATTTCGCCTGCAGAATTCTCACAATTGCAAATTACGTCGTGCGCTCAACCAACAGGCGCCGCTCCACAGCCGCTGAACCACCAGGCCACGCTTGGCCGGGCAAGTTCCGCTAGCCACTCGCTGCCGGTGCGGTGGGTGTGAGTGCAGGTGTGTGAGGGTGTGTGCGTGCCACTCGACTGCCCTCGACGCCCGCCCGCGCGCGCTGTCACGACCCCCAAGGGATCGCCAAAAACGACTGCGATACCGAAAAGGTCTCGCTCCCACTCCAGCGACACCCTGCACCCGCTGCCGCGGTGCGCCAGTGCGCCTTGGCTACCTTCGGGGGGGGGGGGAGAGGAGGGAGGGGGGCTCGAGTCGTGGAGACGTATCAAGAAATGCGGGTCCTCACGCACACTTGCGTGATGACTTGCGGAGGGCAGCGTTTTCTTTCTGCACGAGCTCCGGCATATCCTCGCCCGCGTCAGCACAGACAGCCCTGACGGCCATCAGTCGACCCCCACACGCCCGCCTAGTTTGATCCATACATATATCCGAGCCCCCCATCATCTCCCCCTTCCGCCCCCCCCCCAACTTTCCCTCTCGGTCACATGCAATCCAACTCTGCCTCGACAGGTTTCGCCAACCTGCTCAACCCCGACACAGCTTCCACTGAACAGCACCAACTCCAGCCCTCCACCCCAACACCAGCCTCCTCCATGGCCGCTGCCACCGTCAGCCTCATGGCTCCACTGCTCCAAAACGCCCCGCAACAGTCAGAGGAGCCCCGACAGGATCTTCCCAGGCCCTACAAGTGCCCTCTCTGCGACAAGGCCTTCCACCGCCTGGAGCACCAGACTCGCCACATCCGAACCCACACGGGCGAGAAGCCTCACGCCTGCACCTTTCCCGGCTGCACAAAGCGATTCTCTCGCTCGGACGAGCTGACTCGGTACGTCGAGTAGAAGCAAATGCCGTCTTTTGTTTCCGCACACAGCTAATCTCCCCCGCAGACACTCGAGGATACACAACAACCCCAACTCGCGGCGAGGCAAGGGCCAGCAGCATGCCGCTGCCCACCAGGCTGCCGTGGCCGCTGTGCAGGCGGGCCTCATGGAGCCCGGTTCCAGCCTGGCCCATATGATGCCTCCGCCAACAAAGCCCATTTCTCGCAGCGCCCCGGGCTCTCAACTCGGCTCACCCAACGTGTCGCCACCCCACTCCTTCTCCAACTACTCGCCAAGCATGGGCAACGACCTCGCGGCCTACCACCAGGGCGGCGTGAGCAGCAGCAGCAGCAGCAGCCCCAACGGCCTGTCCCGCCCCATGGATCTCCTCGCCGATGCCGCGTCGAGACTGGAGCAGCGCCCACCACATTTTTCTCACTCGAGCCGACACCACATCACCAGCGGCTACCACCCCTACGCCAACCGCCTGCCCGGGCTCTCGCAGTATGCCTACTCGTCGCAGCCCATGTCAAGATCGCACTCGCACGAGGACGACGACCCGTATGCGCACCGGATGACGAAGAAGTCTCGCCCGGGCTCGCCTTCATCCACGGCCCCGCCATCGCCTACGTTTTCGCACGACTCGTGCAGTCCCACGCCTGACCACACGCCCCTTGCAACCCCTGCGCACTCGCCAAGGTTACGACCGCATGGATTCAGCGACCTTCAGCTGCCACACCTACGTCATTTGAGCCTGAACCAAAACTTTGTGCCAGCGCTTGCCCCCATGGAGCCATCGACGGAGCGGGAGCAACCTTATGTGCCAAGCCAATCATCGGGACTTCGTATTGGCGACATTATCTCGAAACCCGAGGGAGCGCAGCGCAAATTGCCGGTACCGCAGGTGCCCAAGGTTGCGGTGCAAGATCTGCTCAATGGACCGAGCAACAGCGGCTTCTCTTCCGGAAATAACTCCGCAACGGCGTCATTAGCCGGCGAGGACCTATCGAATCGCAACTAAACCCATTTTCGACTCCCTCGTCGCTCCCTCCCCCACTCCGCATGGCATCGGCGTTTTTTCAGTCAGCATTTTTTTTCAGCATTCCGTCATTCTTCACGTTAGCAAGCGATGAGTTTAGACAAGGGCACACTGTTTTGGAGAGTGTTGCCAGTGGCTTATGACGATTTCCTTATCACAGTACGCGCCCCTCGTACAAGCCAAATAGACTTTTTTTTCTTCTTTCTGTTCTTTTTTTTTCCTCTTCACATCAATGTTTATTTTATTTTTGCGAGTTGTTTTGTCGGATCCAATACCCCGCGAAGCCGCACTTGGCGAATCGCAATCTTGTATGCATTCCAACCCAGCCGTGTTGTTTTAGCATCCGGGCAGGTGGGAAGGAAGGGAAGGGCCTGTGTGTAGTGGTGGTGGTGGTAGTGGTGGTGGTGTGTGTTGGCTGCTGGGTGTGTGGAGAGAGAAGATTAGACAGCTAGTTGCCTAGGTTTAGCGCCCAATTGAAACCCCCCATGAATCCATCCAGCATCCAGGCCCCATGCGCATGGCGCGTTGAAATTTGCGATTACGAGAGACTACGTTATTGCGACGAAGATTTGGCAGTGGGTGACGTGATTGAGGAGCCAAGTGATGCAAGGCAAGGAGAATGATTCGCGGGGAACCCACCATGTCTACGCGCATATGCGAGCCCAGGGCGCTGGGAAATGCTCAGCCTGAGTGTGTGTGTGTGTGCAGTGCAAGTGCTGGCCTGTTCCCCGCAGACGAAGTTTTGTTTGATCATGACGGCTTGGGACGGGGAGTGGTGAACCTTGCACAGGCGGGGATGGTCCGGGCATCACGCCAGCAACACGCCGGGATGGTGGTGGAGATCGGCGCCAAAAAAGTGCGAGTGCAACCACCACCACTTTTGCATCTCCTCCACGTCCAACCTGATCTCCTTGGTGCGGGGGGTTGCGTGTCTCGCCCACCCTTTCCCCCCCTCCTCAACGAGCAAGATGCGGTGAGAGGGCAGCCAACCCCGAGACGAGATGTTTCAGTCCATGGCTGTGTGTTTGTGTGACCACACGCCTTGATTGCAAAGCTAGGCAGGCTATTCTTGTTTCCCCTTTCACATGCCGCGCGATAAGCCTCGCATGACGGTTCTGGTACACGCTGCGGCACCAGCGCTAGCGGGCCTCTCTCATGACACACTCACACACACACACACACACACTCACTGCACACACGCACGCACGCACGCACAAGGGCGGGACACGGTCGCCATCGCCGCCGTCGCCGCCGCCGCCGCCGTCGCCGTCTTGTCGCAAGCAGACATGCAAGGGCATAGCTGGAATGTGGAGTACGTGGCATAAGCAAGCACGACTCTTCCCCGTGGCGCTGCTGCCCTCAGGAGGTGCGTGGTTGCCGCTGCCGGAAGCGGAACACGCGTCGTGACTGCCTAGACGGGGGTGGGGGGAAGGTGCGGGGGGGTTAGGCAGGCAAGAGCGAGCGGAAAAGAGGCAGGAAGAGGCTTTGCACTTGCTGGCGCTGGCACTGGCACTGGCACTCACTCGCCAGTGGGTGTGGGTGGGCGTGCCGATGCCAGTGTGGGCGTGGGCGTGTGGGCGTGCCAATTTCCCACGCCCACGCCCTCGCCCACGCCCGCTGGCTGAGGGAATGCCGGGGCCACATCCTTGCGGGGATCTGTCGAATCGTGGCTGCCTTATCTCTCGTCCCTTCTCGCGCTCCAGCACTGAGCAGCTGGGCGACTTGATGCCCTGGTCAGTCGGCAACCAGCGGATGCTCTCGCTACACCACGCCATTCGACAGGTTCCTCGCCTCCCTCTCCCTCCCTTCCTCTGCTCAGGGCGAGAGGCGCCCACCTCAGAGTCAACCAAGTCGCGCACATGCACAAGCGCCAAAAAAAAAACACCACCACCACACACCCCCTCCCCGCCCACCCAGGCGTGCGCTACTACAGCCTATCTATCGCCTTTGAAACCCCCCCGCCGCTACGACAAACTTATCCCGCCGGTTGATTGAGGGGATGATCTCTGCGGTACAGCTGGGCATGCACCCCGGACTGGAGACGGGCAGCGCACACACTACTCCACAACGCGTAATCCGAGCTATGACGATCTCACCACGGCGACCGTACGACCCGGCAGGTCTGGCGGCTTCTGCTCCGCCGCTCGCTCTCGACACTTTGCGCCGTCTGATCACGGTCGGCCCGGCAGGCGCGGCGCGCAGAGGCGCACAGTAGTGGTTGCGGTGCAATATTATGCCCGACACGACGGCTGCTTGAAAGGAGACGCAGAAGCAACACACGCATTACCGACAGCAATACCGAGACGGGCCTCTGCTTTAGAGTACCTGCCTCACCACCCCATGGGCCACGGCACTTGCCACAACTGGCAAAAGATGAGAGGACGGGGGAAAAAGCAAGTGTCGCCGCAAAGCTCCGTCGTCGTCGACTGCGCGGTCCTGGCCAAACCTGGACGTCGAGGGCTTGGTTAGCTCGCACGCCTTGTGGTTGCCCATCGCCCCCTCGGTACCGGGATGCGCAAAAGCAAAATGTCACGCACGACAAAGGAGAAGGGCTCCTCAACGCCATGTCCACGGTAGTGTCTCAGCTGACGGATCAGTGTTCCAATCTGAGCCTGTTTGCAAATACTCCCACGTAGTCGACTCTTGGGATGCCGACCCAGATAACAGACAGGAAAGCCCGCGGGCCAAGGTGCAAAAATCCTACCACGAATCCTGCCATGCCTCTCTCCGCCCCTTGGGCACTGACTCGCCGATTCAGCGCTCAGCACCAGGCGTCTAGCGAGCTTCTAGAGCCGGCCGCAAATCCAGGCCGCAAATCCACCCTCTGTACCAGAATTGCGTGCGGGTTCCCCACACTGCCCACCAGCCGACCTGCCTGAGCTGGAAGTATTGGCGGTTAAGGCTGCCGCCTGTCGAGTCACGCAAGCAGGTCGGAGATATGACGCCCCCGTCAGCCAGCCTGGGCCGCACGAGGAAGTTGTGCCGGGAGTAAATGCACCACTCACAGCCATGGACGCCGCGTCGTGGAATGTGGAGACACCCTGACTTTGCTGCTCGATCGCCGCGTACGATACCCAAAGCGGTGCAGGTTCCGCCGGGCTCGAGGCCATGCCCATGGCGCCTGGTCGGAAGCCAGTGCAAGTGGGCAGCGTCTCCGATCCGATGCGGCTCTCGCAACACACGCGAAACCAACAGCTCCAACCCGTCTCTGGCTCCCATCCTCTCGCACCCCACGCACCAACAGCTCGCCAGACACGCCCGCATGCGCCAATGTCGACTTGCATCCAGAGCCCTTCTCCGTTTGTCCTTGGGATCGTGCCGGCCACCGGCCATCGAATGTTCGTCGCGCCTTCTTCGCCCTGATACCTTCCCGTTTGACTCGACCTCCGCGTGCAGGGACCGCAATGGGTAAGCAAAAGGCCCTCAGCATAGTTTGCAAAGTACCTGTTCAATCTATCCCCGCACCTGTGCTGCACCACATGTACAAGATGCACAGTCTCGTATGTCCAACGGCGCTTCATCTAAACCCAACGTCGCAGTACCAGGCTGCTGGTACTCTTCTGCCTTAGCGACTGCATCTGGGTCCGCGCCAGCAATATATTCTGTAGATCACATCTGCCCAGATGGCAATATCTAGTGCTCATTACGGCCCTGCGCAAGGGCAATGCACATTATATTACAGCTATGACCGCCGGTTCGTGAACTACGGAGGGGTCTCACATGTGAGCTTCACGAGCGTCCTTCGCCATCACGGACCGCGCGACCTTGCACGCTGCACACGCGCACCTTTCCTGCTTGGACGTCGCTCTCGCCGTAGAGGCCGCATCTGGCATACCGCGCCAGCCATGCCACCGACATGAAGCCGTCGTGGAGAGGACGAGTCTGAGTGCGTATCAGCAGTCGGACTCTTTACGTCACATGCCATGGTGCCGAGTCCCATGTCCAACTTGTCAATGACGCAGCTCAAAAGCCACCATATCTGACATGTTATCCACTTCCAAGATTGCGCTTTTCTTGGACATGCGTCCTTGCCCGGTCCAGCTTGTGCGTATCAGCATACGGCAAAAAGCAGTGAATCAAAGAAGCAAGCGATCGCGCTTTGCGTGCCCCATCGCCCAAACTAAACACAGTGACGCCGACCGAGTCAATCAACCATACTTTGTCTTATCTCGCCGACTCCACCGTCGTGGCACAAACGCCCAAAGATACGTATACCTTAATCTAGGCAGCCATTTATCCGCCTGCTGTTGCAGATAAACGAAAGCAGTCCACACAGCGCCGCAGCACGTTTGAGAGGATTGCCTTTCTGGCTGACTTGCATGCGCCTTCAGGTTGATTAACGTGGGGGTCATGTCACAAAGTATTTTTGGACGACATGCCAATGCCGCAAAGGTGGTTGCGCCGTTGCTTAGTACACACGACTCAAAACTAATCTTAAAACAAAGAGAAGGAGAAAAAATCAATAACCGGAGACTGCCAAGAGTGGTTGGCACATTATGCAAGAGAATGAAGGTGCATGTTGTTGAGTCCCGAATCTGTACCTGCATGCCGCCAGTTCATCATCATCGCTGGCAACAGCCACTCATATCGCACGTCCTTGATATCGATTCATTGTCAGAGTCTCGCCACATCTGATATTGATTTTTCCTTCGACATGTGAAACCGGCCGGGGCCATGGCAACGAGTCACTTGTCGAATCGCGTGCGACCCCGAAGTCCGACCAAAAAGTAAAAAACGAATCAAGACAAATGGTGTCCAAGCGCCCAACAAAAAATGTCATTCTACCCCAGACTGTGGTGCACCCCCCCTGGGGAGCGACTCACCCCTGGTTGAATGAATTCTTCCGTGTAAGGTATACCCGCGGTACCTCGGACCGGCACTCAGTCACGCCAGGCCAATCCTTCACGGAGTCCGGAAGAACTCGGTAGGATAATTGTACCTCGGGCCAAAGTATCTCGCCACCAACATGAATGCGGCTGAATACTCGCACGACAGGTACCATCGGTTGCTGTGTTAGGCATAACCAAGGGATGAGCCGCGCGCGCAGACCAAAAAATTGACTTTTGGGATCCCGTGTTGGAGCCGTTCAATAGACGGGACGGATGGGGCGATGCAACGCCGTTGAGAGCAACAGCCACCACCACGTGCGTCAGCATTGAGCCGCAATTTTTTTTTTGGGGACGAACAATGTCAAGACCCGGTGGCTGATGATCAAGATGATGAAAAGATACTATTGCTTTTCTCGCTCTCAATACTGATACGCAATTACGGAGCTTTGCGCACCCTGCTGTGCAAGGGAGGCGGGTCCATTGCATCTCAAACAATGAAGCAAATTTGTGGAGAAATCGGGTAAGAGGGACATCGGTATAGGGTGAGAGATTGCCCATGTCAGCTCATGTTTGCATGGGCCTTATCTTTTTCTTCGCGACAAGCCGTTTACTTTTCGCAGAAGCAAAGCCACACACGCATACATGCACACGAGCAAACAAAATTAACGAGTGGCAAATTTCATCTTTACGATTAGAATAGTTCTTTTTTTTATTTCTTTCCTATATACATTATGTACAAGGTTCGTACAAAGCAAGATTAAGGGCCCTGGTCCCCCCACTCCCCCCTTCTCTCTCTCTTTCTCACACCCCCGTATTCGGGGCATTTCCGGTGTGGGGAAGCAAAAAAGCCGTTTCTTACTTTTTAATTGCCTCTCTCTGTCGCTGTACTTTTTTTTCAAACTTGCACTTGAACTTTGCTTTTTTCAGAAATACCCTCCGAGATTTGACTACTTGTGCTCGGGATGCCCGCGCCCCCCCACTCCTGCTTCTTGTCGTGCTTGCTCCGCCCCAAATGTGGAGCAACCGGAACATAGCGTTGCACATACAGTAGTTAGTTGCAGATATACCATGTTATGTGCTATCACAGACACATACAGACACACTTGCAGAAAGCAGCGCGACAAAAAAAACGACAATGATGAATGATTAAGGTGTACGCCATGCCATTGAGCCGGGTCCAAACGTCGCAAACGTCAAAATACATACCCATGGGAGCGGGTGAACGGACAAGCGGAGGGGGCCTTGACACACAGCACTGGCACTGGCACAGCGAAAGTCCAAGTCGGAAAAACAAAAAACAAAAGGAAAATCACACTCCGCATTCCCCCTAAACCCCCCCCCCCCAAAAAAAGAAAATGCCAATAATAACGGCATTCGGCAAGTGGGTTCGCGGTGGGATGCAGTGGAGTTGGACTGGACTGGACTGGTTTAAGCATTTGTAGTTGCAGTTGTGATTGCATTGCATATGTAGATGTATGTAGATGTATGTAGATGTAGATGTAGATGTAGATGTGGAGCATGGAGCATGGAGCATGAACTAGGTAAAGTATTTTCCCTTTTGTCCATCTCGGTCTCTACCTGCTCTATTGCTATTGCTTTGGTCTCTGGCTCTAACTGTCCCTCTTTTTTTCTGTCACTCTGTATTCTCTTCCTCCTTTACCTACGTACGTACGTATTTCCCCCCCTGCCCCTCATTTCCAGCGGGCAGGAAAATTAAAAACCCACGATACGTACCCCCCCCCCGCACATATCGGCACTCGATACGCGCCTGTGTGTGTGTATGTGTGTGTGTATCGCGTATCTTTCTCGGTGAGATTTTCTCTCTCTCTCTCTCTTTTTTTTTATTCATCATCCCCGCTGTTTTGGGTGGGTTGCGCTTACATGGATCCTGGTGGATTGGATTGGGTTGGGCTAGGTTGGGGGCGGGCTTGTTTCTACATTTGTTTGCGTGTACTGTAGCATGTACATTAGATAATACATGCATGTATATAAGTGTGTAGTTTTATTGCGGCTTGTCACTTCGCTTGGCCTGTTTGGTTTTCAATGCGCTTGGCGGTTCCGGCAGGCCGATTGACCGACTGAATGACCGATTGACTGACTAACTGACTGACCGATTGACCGGGCTAGCTAGGCTGGGCTGGCTGGGATAACTGCGGCGGTGGGTGCTGCGAAGATAGATTGCTTACGAAATTCGTGATTTGCTATTTGCTATTTGCTATTTGCTATTTGCGGGTTGTGGGTTGTGGGGTTTGTGGGGTTGGCTTGTTACGTGCGAGAGAGAAAGAGAGAGAGAGACATGATGAAGAAAATGAAGCTTCG
Source organism: Exserohilum turcica Et28A (assembly GCF_000359705.1). Classification (NCBI taxonomy): domain Eukaryota; kingdom Fungi; phylum Ascomycota; class Dothideomycetes; order Pleosporales; family Pleosporaceae; genus Exserohilum; species Exserohilum turcicum. The sequence continues at coordinate 799,275 of NW_007360247.1, read as the reverse complement.
AGTTTCACATACAGACGCATGCACTCGCGCATGCATACACGCGCGCGCACTATACTCGCAGCTCAGACGCAATCCTCTCTTTTTTTCTTTTTTTTCTCTCTCTCTCGCGATCTGCACAGCGAGTCTATGTACGAACTTGTATGTGTATATACACACGCACGCACACACACACACACACACACGCGCGCGCGCGCAAATATGATAATAATACGGGAAAATTCCATTTCGTCTCTCTTATGTGTGTGCGACTAAGTAAGCCAGTCCAGGGCGAAGCCACTCAAAGTTTATGCGAATTACCGAGTTACCGAATGGTGGGATTTTGTTTTCCCTTTTTTTTATTCCCCCCTCCCCCCCTTCCTCCCTATCTTGCCTGCTGTCTTGCTTGCTTGCAGTCTTGCATGGACCGAAATGTAGAGTAAGCTTACACACACACACACACACACACACATACACGAGTCGAGAATGTATGTAGTACATACACATGATTGCTCAACACACAAGTAAGTATTGGTTCTATCTAAACACCCCGCTGCTGCATGCTATCTTGCTATCTGGTCTTGTCCGGTCCGCTCAGCTGTGCTCTCCGGTGCTACTAGCATGTACAGTCTGCATTTCTCTCCTTGTGGATTTAAACTTTATGCACACATAGCAACAACGCTTTGCCATTGGTTTTGACGCGATAACATAAGATGTCGTATGTATAATAGCTGCTGTCTAGATACAGATTCGGCATAGTCAAAAGCCGCGCTACTGCACACCCTTTTGCGATTACCACACCCCCCCTCCTTTTACCTCGTGTATCCGCTGCATTATCTTTGTGCACTAGAAGCAGCATTTGCACAAGGTTAATCCGTGTAAAGACCCATGGGTACAAACTAGAACCCGCAGCATCTCCCGTCTGTTGTTGACGTTGGACAAACGTTGTGCTACTTATCCGTGGTGCCGCGCTGGCACGGCCCTAACACAAGTATTGATTTGTTGCTACGCACATGCCCCGCGCTGCGCACGCGTGTAGATATGAAACCATGTACTGTGATGGGTTGAGAGAACTTTCTCCAGAGTTTTCACCCGCATGTGTTGGGAAAGTACAAGGTTCACTTCTCAAGGGGATGCTTTTTCTCGTCATGCGCTATGTAGGGTGGTTCGATCGATAGGTCATCACTGGTAAGTGCTATTTCGCATATCGACGCACATGCCATGGACACATAGGCTAAAACAAGTCGTGGATATGCGGTCTTAGGATATAATGCTAGACGCTGCAACTGGCATATAGATGGCCGGTAGGTAGGGTGTTGGCGTGATATCGTACTCTCTGCGTTTCCTTGCATGAACAATGTAGTATGCATGAATCGATTCGACAACAAGAAACACACTGATATGCAGTCTTGTTATCAACGAATATTACGCACCGATTCAAGTTCAATCACGACATGTCTGCCTCATCCTGCTCTTCGCGCTTCCTGATTCCCCGTTTAAGAAAGTAAAACGGCAACACCATCAATATGGAAACCTCCGTAAAGGGGAACTGACTGACAACCCCGCTGCATTCCCCTCACGCAGAGAATATCAGGTGCGCCGCAAACGCCCAAAACCGAAGATCTTGGACGGTTTTTCGGCTTCGGCACCGAGGCGCCCGGAACGATACACACACATGTACTCGTACGCACCAAGGAGCCGCCGCAGCACTCGGATAACCCGCCGTGCGTGCATCCCTCTTCTGTGTGTGTGCGCGTGCGTGCATCATGTGCGTCCCATCTGGATGGGGGTAAGAGAGATCAACGGGAGGAAGCGAGGCGAGACGAGATGCGACAAGGCGAGACTACAAATTGCATTCATGCCGGACGCGTCCCAACGCTAGCCAGCCCCATATGTGGAGACGGAGCGTGGGGTAGGGGAAAAAAGGGGGGGGTGAAATAGTGACATTTTGGGTTGTTCTTTGTTGGACTTGCTTAGGGACCTTCTCTCTTGGGAAGTCCAGGGATGACAAAGAGGAGTACTAGTTGGTTGGTGGTGGTAGAAGTGCCATGGCCGATGCTATGCGCTGCGCTCCTGTTCTCTGCTGCCCGAAAGCCTCACTCTTTTTTGTGAAGCGAGTCCGATAGGCGTTCGGAAAGCCAAAAACGTCTTCATCTGCGTCCTTGACAAAGGCTTCCGGTTGTGGCAGAGTAGCGGTGAGGGGCGGCGGCGACGATCCTATTATCGTACCCGCTCATTCCGAGAGGACGACTTCTGGAGCTTGGGGGTCTGGACAAAGGCTGCATGGGAAAGTGGTGTTTGTCTGGCAGGCCTCGAGCATCGGGCGCCACAGTGGGGCCATAAGGCGCAATGGTATACATGGCTTGTCGTGCTGTGTTTGTCATTACTCGACTCCGCAGCCTTCTCGTGCCGTCCGCTCCTATCACGTACTCGGGTGGCTACTCCATGGTGTGTGCCACCATGCATCTTCGTAATGACGAGCAGCTTTTTCGTGCGCCCCCACGCCCAGATCACCCATCGACCCCGCTGACCCCAGACTTGCGAAGCCTCCAAGCATGTCATGTCAGCATCAGCAAAAGGCGCGACTTTTACCGGTGAGAGAGACCGAGTGCTTGGATCCGGGGGCGCTTCCCCGATCCCTGCGTGTCCTCCAGTTAGTGTGCACCACAGTGCTGGTGTGACACACTCCTGCGTGAAGTTTGGGTAATCCATATTTGCTTTTGTTCGCATGTCGGGGCGGGATACCGCTAGTGTGGCAACATGAGAATGCATGCCGCATGCCATCAGTCGACAAAGTTGCAGTGCCCATTTGCCGGCGGGAGAATGGACGACACCTTGGCTGGGCCCTTGATAAGGGAAATGCCTAACGGGTCATCAAGACAGCTTTTGCTGCTGATGTCAGAGCGCTTGATGAGTGTGTCCGGGTCTATACCTATGCAAAGCCGACGTGTGGGTGATCATCCGGGGCGCTGCTGCGCGTCTGGATGACCCCACACGGCTGAGCAGCGAACCTGTGCCATGGGCCGTGGGTGGCCTGTCTCATCGGTCAGGATGCGAGATGTGCATCTTCATTGGAAGCTTACGTCTGGGGGAGTAAGGGGGTACGAGCCTACCCCCGATGCAAGCACACTTTGTCGGGTTAGCGCCGGTGTATCGGTGCGGCGCAACAACGTCGTGAATGTTGATTCATGCTGCGGCATGTGAAAAGACACACAGCCAATCTCAGTCTTGAGCAGGAGAAGTTCGTGTAATCTTCTTCCTGTGGCTGTCTGTAACGACATCTAAGTGGGAGCTTGCGTCGTCTTCATTGATAAGGGCTTCGTCAATCAGCAAGCCCTCGGTGCCAACTTCATCGTCCTCTATCCAGCCATACAGCTCGTCAGAATTTGGTTCTTCACCAGCATCCTCGTCAATTTCGGCAAATGCTCTTTTCGATGGGCGGGTTTGTGCTGAAACAAGGAACGGTGCTGTAATGTCGTTGGCCGTTATGCTTATGTCGCAAAGACCACTCTGTATCGCGTCAGTGGGATATCTCCACGGAGGACAGCTGACCGAACCTCTCCCGATCAAGGTTCTCCGGCTGATTGGCTGACTCACAGTTTCAATGGTAAAGGCCACCACATTGCCAACACCCCCTTCTTCTGCAAGAGCGACGCCATTTACTTTGACAAGGCCGGCGAATCGGGCTCTTTGCAGTCTATCGGCGTCTGACTTGTCATTGGGTTTCCCGTGTCGGACCCAGTCTCTGAAGAGAACCAGCCGAGTGGATATGCCGGTTTCCCACTCGACCCCTGATATTGCCGGTACCAATAATGCTCGTGAGGCCCCTCGGATACGTGTGATGGTCTGACTTGTGATAAGCAAGGCGATATCGTGCCGTGCAGCAAACCTGGTAAATGCCGAGATTAGCTCATTCACCACGGAAAATCGACGTCCTGCAGCCCATCGCGCCTGCTCCGTCTTGTTTTTGGCCTGGCGATCTTCTGCATGGCGGGGGTATGCATTATCGACGAGAGTTGCGAGCGAGTCGATGACTACCAGGCTCGTGTCTTGCGGGGGAAACACAGCCGGTGGGTGTATAAAGAGAGCCAGGACATGTGCAAGCGTAGGTGCGGCTGTATAGTGAAAACGACCGTGCATATCCTCTAGAGACACCGCGGGTGATTCCGACTTCTCTCCAGACCGATGCGGGGGACCTTGTCGACATGAGGCAAGCATCTCACTGACACGGCGCTGCACCAGAGGCGCACAGGCGGCATCTACAAGCCATTAGCCTTCCAGCCCACTGCTTGGATAGCGCTGGCCCGGTGCCTTTTGTCGCATCTACTCACCAATCCAAACAACTCGCTGGCCCTCGTGCAATGCCGAGACGGCGGCTTGTATCCTGGATTGCCTTCAACCACCGTCATAGTGAGGCTGCAATATGACCACAATTACCCAAATGCCGTCTTCCCGACTCCCGACGGGCCAAATATCTCAGTCACTTTGCCGCGTATATATCCGCCCGAAACATCGTGGCCTGGAGGACTCGGTGCCGAGAGGACCTTGTCGAGCTGTGTGATGCCTGTTGATACCGTGCGGGCGCCACGGGCGTTGAAGTGCTGGAGAGCTTGCGATGCCGAGACGGTGGGAAGCCTGTCTGCTTTGATATGAATATGTAGCTGAGCACGGGGGGAATGTAGCTACTCACGCGACGACGGCGAGGGCTGCGCGGCTTCTTCGCCCGCCATGGTGTCAAGGAATGCAATTGAGCAAGCTTCAGCGGGAAGGTCGAGGGTCGTGGCGGTGCTGTGATACTGCCTTGTCGCGCATCACGTCGGGAGCTGTTCTGCACGCTTGGGAGTTGTGGTAGAGGGGCAGCAGTCGCGTGGTCGAGGTGCGGTTGATGCGCTCATGGCACGATGTCACGAGCACAGCCGAGCCACCGCACATGACTCAGCCCTCCTCACTTCATTCCAGGCGTCTTCGACCACCACGCATCCGCAGCTGAGCAGGTCGGACAAAGGCTCAGCATAGAGACAACCGTCTGTCCTTTTGCTCCTCCATCATAACGCCTGCCTCGTATGTATTAGCGTCGACGAATTTTGCTGGGCTCACGTCTCGGCGTTTTCGCGATAAGAGCCGTGTCTTCCAACCGCCCCATTTCTCTCTGAACTGGCCACGCGACATCTTCGCCGAAATGGCCGACAATTCTTTTGGGGGAGATGCGTTCCTCACAGAAGCTGGAATCAACATCACGCTCCAGGGCCTCCTAATCACGGCACTCGTTGCCTTCTCCCCGTTCATAGTTCTGCTCGCCCTCGCCCTCTCACAGACCCCTAGAGCACTACCTCCCCCAGCTGGCTGCCGGAAACTTGGGATCAAAGGGCGCAGCAACTTTGAAGACCAGTACTCCAAAAGATATGCCAAAGGCGGCGACCCTACCCCAGAGAAGCCATGGACAGTAAAAGCACTCTTCATCTACCCATTGAAATCCGGAGCCCCGATTGAGTTGGAAAAAAGCGATGTTGTTCGAACCGGCCTGAAATACGATCGTCAATTTACCCTTGCACAACAAGTTACTAGCCTGCCAACTCTGGAGGGCAAAGTCACCAGCGAATGGCAATTCATGACCCAGCGAAAGTTTCCCCGTCTTGCGAAAGTTGAGACCGAGGTATGGGTACCTGATCCATCAGCAAAAGGTTACAATGAAGATGGGGAATGGGTCAAGAGTGACGGTTGTCTTGTAATTCGATTTCCTTTCTCGCCAGATACCGACTTCACCAAAGAAGGCCTCATCAGCTATGGAAAGATTCTGGCAGCAAAGCTGAGTGGCAGACCAGAGCCAATGCTAGAATTCAGGGTACCCTTCAATCCACCGCAAGAGAGAATCAAGAGCAAGGATTACAAGAACGAGACTTTGCGCATTTGGAGCGACAGTCCGGTCGCCTTAAACATGACCTCAGAAGTGGATCGCGAAACCTTTGCAAAGCTAAGATATACTCTTGGTGCGGCAAATCCCATTGCACTATTCAGAATCGACACGAATGCGCATCGCGAAGTGTTTAAGTGTGCACCAAGGAAAGCGGACGTAGGATTTCAACCGATTATTGGAATGCAAGATTCAGTACGTTCAACATCCGTTCTCTGTCCTAGCTTTGTACACTGTCAGAATATACGCTGTAAGATTAAATTTTACTGATAGCGCCCATAGTACCCGATTCATATCATAAACATGGCTTCTATCCATGATGTAGCGTCCAGACTCCCTGGCGTACATCCGAAATCAGAACACATCTGGCAAAACAAACACACTCTCCTCGACGGCATGCGATTCCGAGCAAACATCTACATCACCGGCCCTCCCGCTTTCGCTGAAGACCACTGGAAAAAGGCTAAACTGGTATCTTCATCTGATCCCCCCTCATCGCTGGACTTGCACATTTCGTGCCGCACCACGAGGTGCAAGTTGCCGAACGTTGATCAAAAGACGGCTGAGCCAGATCCCAATGAACCCTCGACTACCTTGAGTAGCTATAGGGTTATCGATGAAGGGAGCAAGAGCGCTTGCTTGGGGATGCAAGTGACGCCGTTGGAGGATGGCTGTGTAGCTGTGGGCGATAAGATTGAGCTACTAGAAACTGGAGAGCATCGATTTATTACCGGAGAAGGACCAAAAGTCGCTGGATAAAGCGGAAAGAGAGTCTTTAAATCTACAAGAGCCCATGATAAACAAAATGACCAAGAACACGGACGAACAACATAAATCCGTTGCTTTCCCTGACTATTTACACGTCTATTTGCTGGAGTTCTGCGGCGTGCAGCGAAAGCGGCACGTGGACCAACCCCAGCGTAACGTTCATAGCCTAAAACGCCGTATGCATCTATTAGTCAGCTATCTTGAGTTCATTTGATGTGAAGAAGTAGAGGAAGAGTCTAGCTCTCTGTAATGCAAAGGTCATGTGACACAGACTGCTGACAGATGCACTTTCCATGCTTTGACGCTTGCCTCAACTTCGGGTAAACATTGAACATCATGGCTATTCTACCTCAACGACCTCGAGATCCTATGCAGCTTTCCCGTCTCACTCATTATTGCTTTAGTTCTTTACCGGCAGAACACGTTAAATATGACGAGAATCACGGCTTCGTTAGGGGCCAAGTCTGCCTTATGTCACAAGGCTGAGTTCTTACCTGCATCTCGGGATGCGCCACTGACCAAGACAGCTGAACTGAAACCTGGCTTCTTCGAGTGCTCTTCCATCTCACAATGCACTTGAGAGTTGTTTGCGACCAAGAATGATCGAGAACGGCAGACCCTCTGTCTATCACCGCTAGCGTAGTCGCTCTCATAAAGGTATCTGTTGAGGTGGCTACACTTATCAAGCATTTTCGCGATGAGACGAAAATTGTGGATGCGACGCTCATGGGTCTCCTCAGCGATGTGGAGGGTTTCCAGCGGGTACTTGAGTCTATGAGGGAGACCATCGACCAAAGCGACGTCAAATCAAACCTACAATCGACGGGACATGTTGGTACCCACTGGAAGAATCTTGCGCGCTCACTGAACGATGGCACCGATGTTGTACAAAAGCTGCACACCTTGCTGGACGGTATCAACAAGAAGACGCCACTCCTCGATGCTCCACGGAAACTGCTTAGATTAAGGAGTGCCTCTACACAGATCCTAGATTATAGAGAGAAGATACAGTCGTCACACACAGCACTTCAGCTTTCGCTCAGCACAATCATTCTGTAAGTCAACCTGATCCTTGCCAGTGTCGGCCTACTTCTGTTATCTCAGACATCAGCGCATATAAAGTTCCTGGTTTATGATCGCGATGCTCTTACTCATGCTACCCAGCTGGAATCAGGTGGCCTTCCAAAGATCAACGGAAGGGATACCAGATAAGATCGTTCCGACCCTGGACAAACTTTACTATGAGTTCCGCACATTTGGAGCTCTTCTCAATGCGAAGTTCGGAAAATTACAAGGTGCAGTCACAGACTCTAGCGATCTGAACACCCAAGAATTCAACTACATGAGCAATTTGCGGGAGTGCGTTCAATCAGCTGCTGATGTCGTATCAACTGCGTCAACAACTCTCAATGCAGACCCCAGCGATAAGATTTCCGCCAGATATGGCTCAGGTTTCGGGGACGTATTTATCAGAGACGCAAATGAGCCAATGCTACGCTGGTTCGCTGCAAGTACCGTGTATGAATACGAAGACATAGAAACGGCCATTCCAGCCCCGTCCGAGACCAGCACTGGCAATGCCCTGACAGAATACCAGTCTGATACCGACTCGGATATAGAGAGTGACTTGATTAGATCTTTGTTCAAGGAGGCCAAGAAGCGGAAGGAGCAGGGTGATTTGACGGGTGCGATCCGTCATTTCCAGAACTGCCTAAAGAGATTTTCTTCAAACACGAGCTATGCATCACCCACAGCAACTCAAAGATTCACGGTTTGCGGCGTGTCGAAAGGCGAATTACTAGAACACCTGGTCGATTCCTATTGTCTAATAGGCTCATGGGGCAAAGCAAAATCCACCATGGCAGAGAAGCTACTTATCACGGAGCACCAGGTGGGCAAGAAGGACGAGATTTACTTGAAGGATACTATGAAACTCGCCGAGCTCATGATGATAAACCAAGACTATGTTGAAGCTCACCTCCAGGGTCGCCGGTCCCTGCGAGGGTTCAGAAAGCTGGAAAAAAACGGACATGATGGATACGAAAATTGTTTGGCATTCCTGATACAGATATCTAAAATGGAAGGCAAGGTCGACGAAGAAGAGGCCTATACAGCCCTACTTGTGGGACATGCAAGGGCCCTGGAACGGTCGGTCCCGGAATTTCAGTCTACGATGTCATATCCAAACGCTGTTCAACTACAGCCTTCTTCCAATCCAGGCTTTGGGGCTCGGTTGGAAATGACCATCAATGTCTCAGAACAGATGCAAGAAGCACCGCTACAGTCGAAACTCATGAGCCAAGAGGCTCCATCATCTGCATCGTCTGAGATGTACAGCTCACCTCCTCCGCAACATCCCCCTGGAGATGATGTTGGTACTGCTGACCTAGGTCTTATGGACGAGCAAGATGTGCGCAGTTTGGAGATGGAAGAGCTCAAGAGTTCAAAGTCTAGAGATCAGGATGAACAGTTTCACCCTGCGCCAGAGGACTTTGTTCTTTACTATACCCCGAACCATATCAAAACCACCATGCCCAATAGGGAGCTCTCCATTTTATCATATATTGCAGTTCAGGGAGACACATTGGACAAAGTGAACGTGGATCAAGAAAGCAAGTCAAACAAAGAGAAGCCGTATGTTTTGGACACACCGCTCCACGAGCCCATGGAGATGCACCACATGGGGAACCCTGAACAGTTTGACAGAGAGGAGCTTGTCCGGAACCCCACCATCGAGACTGGTGAGCTTCGCAAGAAGGTCTATCCTATCACAGAGAGCCTTGGGGCGGCCACTAACAATGGAACGACTGTTGGACCTGCTACCTTGACTGACTGTGTTTCTGTCACGGCTAAGAATTCCAGAATGAAAGGGTTGGTGGAACCGCTAGCTGAAGACGAGAAACCGATAATGCTCGGGCAAGAACCGTCATTTACAATATACCCTCCCTTGTCTACAGGCTGTACACCCGCAGCTGTGGCCACATTGGAACGCGTCCCAAAAGAATGTTATAGACTACCTTCTCCAATATACGGCTCTGGTCATCCCGGTGGCGTCATTGAATCTCAGTGTATTCTTAATAGGGTGGCCAGGGAAGACAATGCTAAGCTGAATAAGGAAGGGGACATGACAAGCATCGATTTTCTCAAAGAGTATTGTAAAATGTATGGCCAGGAACCTCGTTACACGACCTACCGGAGCCTCTCAGGATTCACTTGCACTGTGAGAATCAGCAATACGCAGCATTGTACGGTATCGGGCTACCTAACAGATCACCAAGCGAATAACGCTGCTGCTGCCAAAGCATGCAGAACGTACATATCAGCAAGAGATACTGATATTGTGATGAGAATCTTGGGACGACCTGATTCCGACTCTGATAAAGAGGTCTACACTCCGATATCTACGGAGGAAGAAACGACGAAAACCGCATATTCACCATTTGGTAACACTTCAGCTATGCCTCGAATCCTATTCACGGAAGATACTCAGAATATTGAAGCCATCAGCAATATTTCCAGCTTGCAACAGTCCTCATTCGACTCTAGTGACCAAGCAACAGGCCAGCGCCTGCTGGGCAAGATCCGGGGAATACCTTTTGCTGCATTCAAGAGTGCAGCAAGCCTTCATATGCCCCGCCTCGGTTTCTTCATGCCGACGCAGAACCCCAGTGACAGGGACCCCCCTAAGTATCTCTCTACCTGCCCCTTTTGCGATAAGAATATGTCTGGGTTTTCTGAAACAGCCTGCAACGTTCACCTAGCTATCTGTACGACAAATTCCGATGGAGGTTCCTCGGTATTCTCCAAAGTCGCCCAATGCCCTTTTTGCAAGATATCCTTGTCAAAAATGACAGAAGATGCTTGCTTACTTCATGTAAACAGCTGCAGGGATACAAAATCGGTCTCTACAGGTGTAACACAACCAAGTGGACAACAAAACGGAAATCTAGGAAGTTCAGTCTCTAGCTGGTCTCCTTCCAGCATCATCACGCCGACTGAGGGTACATGGGCATGCCACTGGTGCAAATCAGATCGTCTTCAGTACTTGCACGAAACCCAATGTCGCGTTTGTTCAGTATCTAGGCATAGCCTTTCCCCAAGCTCCATCAATGGCTTCAACCGTCTCCCTTGGGATCGCTTCCAGAGTTCACCAAAACCTTCTCACATTCTGATAAAACAAGTCACACCAAAAACTATCAACCGTCGAAAGATAGTGTTGCTTGGTGATACGATGTGTGGCAAAACTTACCTTGCTAGCACATGGAGTAAAGATCAATGCCTGGACTCAGAGGCATCTGTGATGAACCACTTCATCAAATCAGTGGCTATAGAGAGCTGCCAAGTTGAGCTTGTCATATGGGATAATACCGGGATAAATGAAAACGACAGATTGCGACGTCTTTCGTACAAGGATGTGCACATGTTGTTGATCTGTTTCGACATTAGCGACCCTGATTCATTCGAGAACGTGGAATACATGGTTTGTTTGACCTGCTGAATGCTCAGATAGACTTTAGCTAACAGTAATAGTGGAATGCTGAAGCCGCGCAATTTCTTGCCAGGGTGCCCAAGGTACTTGTCGGGTGCAAGAAAGACCTGCGTAACAGTACCCAAACGCTCTCTAGATTGCGGCGTCAGGATATGATGCCGATATCTCCTTATGCAGTATGTATGGCTAGTTTCATGATGATAGCTAAGCTAAACAAGAATGTAGGCGAACAAGCTAGCAATCAGGATAGGGGCGTTGGCATACTTTGAAACATCGGCTGTTGAGAAGCAAGGCCTCTCGGATCTCTTTGAATATGTCGCAAAGACCGCATTAGAGATATCGCCAAAGTCGGGATTGAGCGGCATACGCGGAGCTCTTTCAAAAATTGAGATTAAGTCAAGCTCTGAGTTGAAATGATTTGATCCGTGGAGTTTTTTGGAGTGTATATGGCTTCAGGCATGGTCGTCCTTATGAAGATCGAAGTTCGGGTCCCAAATATCTGCTGGAAGTGGTAAAGTATGTTATTGTACCCGATATGTAGTCTTTCAAATGCGAGAAGGGTCAATCTGGGAGAAATACACCCAAGGAACGTGCCGCGATTGTGGAAGTGAGTTGGTGGTTGAAAATTCAATCTGAATACAGGTGCAAATGGTAACCGGAGGATTTATTACCTAGAATGCATGATTTTGTTCTGGTTAGAAGACCCATAGCAACCACAAAGCGTTCATTCTAATGGTTCAGGGGTCACTTCGCTACATCGCAGTATGTTGTGAAAAGCTGTTAGACTACCGACTATAGACACTCTAACAAACTATACTTGGAGCTGTTTTCCCACAGAAGCAGTAGAGTAAATGAGACTGAGACAACTCATGAACCACTCTCTACCTTTCTTCCTTGACACAATCTTGATATAGCATCCAAATCCCACTCTCCTTCGCTGGCTTGCTTGAAGCATAGTCCGGATCACACAACAATTGATCCAGGGTCTCCTGCTCAATTTCTTTCCTCTCCTGAATGCTTGCTCCTCTGTACCGCTTCCGTATCCTCAACACAGTGTCCCACGCCCTCCTATCAACACGCTCAATCATATCCTCGTACCTATCAAACTCGTCTTTATACTCGACCGGCACGTCTGCGTACATAAAGTCCTGTGTCTCCACCGCATGCACCGCCCATGCTCTACCCTCGAAAAAGTAGTCATGGCACTCACGCCCGGGACACTTGAACCACTCTTCCTCGCTGAGATAGCTTCGCTCAGCCGCTTGAATGCGCAGTGCATGCCGCGCACGCCGCATCCTCAGACACCGGTCAATCTGGTACTGGGCTTGAGCATACTCGCCCATGGGCCCACGCCACGCTTTCGGCGGGAGAAGCACACTCTGGCGCACCCACTCCGGGTCCGTTAGTTCCCAGCCGGCGGCGCCAAAGCGGCCGCGATACCTTATCCCGCGGTGTGTACTGGCATCGCCGGCTGTGATGACGGATGCAAAGGCGTCGATACCGCGCGGCCGCTTCTGCAGCACTCGTTTCAGAAGCTCGAGCGAGATAGTCCTTGTTATGCGCGGCGCATCATGGCTGACGACGACACGCTCGAGCCGAGGAGCCAGACGCTGTAGTGCGCGCCAAAAGCCGTATATCTGCTCGTCCTGCTCGTCCGTAGCCGGGGGCATCACCTCGCGTACATGTTCAAACCTGATTTCGAGCTGACGCACCCGCCGCAGAAACTCAGTCACACAGTGCGTTTCTCCGGGAAACCCGCCTGCAAGCAGCCAGGTACCGTCGAGGGAATACCAGGTATCCGGGCGAGCCCAGAAGAGCTTGCTGGCGGCGTGCCGCAGCGCGCTGCAAGTGTGCATGAGCCGGAAGAGCGTGGCGCTGCTGCAGAAACTCAGTACGTGGACTTGCAGCTCGGCCGGTAGCCGGCTGAAGTCTGGGAAACCCGTCTTGGCGGATTTTGTCGTGGTGCCAGCGACGAAGTCGAGTTGCACGTAGCTTGCAAATGAAGTACGCGTCTCGCCGCATTCTGTTGCATGGAGGTGCCAGCCTATTGGCCCTGTGCTGGGACTACCGGGGACTATGTTGAAGAAAGGTAGCATGACTTGTAAGAGGCAAGGGAGAGGGGTATCAGGCTTCTAATGGTGATGCTGTACGTGTATGTAGCATATAGCATGGTTAGCGAGGCTGCCTGTTAGTTCTTGCCACGGTATCAGGCAACCACTGCACATGCATCATAACTATTCCCCCATGGCAAGATAGAATTTCCGTAATCCCTTTTTTCTCATTGAATATATTCAATTTCTTTGAACAAGATCTGCACATGATATCACTTCCCCCAAATCCGCACCCAAATCAGACAAAACTCTTAATTACTTTTAGAAGAAAAAAAATCAATGTTAGACATCACACTAGATCTTGATACCCTCCAGAATAGGCTTCGCCTCGTCAGACTGCCACCAGCCGTCCTTTCCACCAGGGAAGCTGAACTTGTCCATGCTCTCGGGCTTCATCTCGACCGAGTAACCAGGGTCCATGGGAGTGACATAGTATCCATTCTCGATGCGGCTGGGGTGGAAGAAGTGCTCGTGGAGATGGTCGACGTACTCCAAGACACTCTTCTTGCCACTGACGACAACGTAGTCAATAGTGGAAAGATGCTGCGTGTACTCTGGCAGACCGACACCGCCCGAGTGGGGGACAATGGGGATGTTGAACTTGGCGGCCATGAGAAGCACGGCAATGACTTCGTTTACACCGCCGAGACGGCACGCGTCGATCTGGCAGATGTCGATTGCGCCCGAGGCGAGGAACTGCTTGAACATGACGCGGTTCTGACACATTTCGCCCGTGGCAACGCCAATGTTGTAAGGCTTGAGGGCTTCGCGGATGGCTTTGTGGCCGAGGACTAGATGATTTTCGCGTTAGTATTAGTATTGCTGCAAGAAGAAGGGAAAGAACGTACCATCGTCGGGGCTGGTAGGCTCCTCGATGAACCACGGCTTGAACTCCTTCAGCTCCTTCATGTACTCAATCGCCTCGGGTACACTCCACACTTGATTTGCGTCCACCATGAGCACGTTGCCCTTGTCAAAGCCGATAATCTCTCGTGCGATGCTCAGTCTCTGCTTGTCCTGGGCAATATTGCTTCCAACCTTGAGCTTGAAGTGCTTGTAGCCCTTGGATAGCGTGTCCTGCAGCAGTCCACGCATCTTGTCCTCGCCGTAGCCCAGCCATCCGGCAGAGGTGGTGTAGGCAGGCACAGCACGGCTATCGAGAGCTTCTTGCAGTCGCTCTTTCTTGCCGGCTTCGGCTTTTGTGAGAATCTCCAAGGCCTCCTCTGGGGTCAGGGCATCGGTAATGTAGCGGAAGTCGATTAGGTCGACGATTTGCTGTGGGGTCATGTCTGCTACTATGCGCCAGACGGGCTTGCCCAGCGATTTGGCCCACAGGTCCCAGATGGCGTTGACCACGGCGCCGAGAGCAAGGTGAATGACACCCTTTTCGGGGCCAATCCACCGCAGTTGAGAGTCGTTTACAAGATGGCGCCATGTTTTGCCCCAGTTGGCGACCAGCGAGTCGAGAGTGTGTCCTTTGATACGGTCTGCAAGGTGCGCAATGGCTGTGCATACTATTTCGTTTCCACGACCGATTGTGAAAGTCTTGAAATTGTGTTAGAAAGATGCCTGTATTTGATAGAATGTCTTGCGGACGGCGAGTATATGTTACGCGGCTTGAAGACATCATGATGCATGGTACCAAGTCACATATGTGCAGAACCGAGCTTTCTTCATTTCTACCTCTTTCGTACCGCAACAAAATGACAGATTCTTGACTTACCATGCCGTGACCTTTTAGATCTGAGTCAGTATGTAGGATGCAATAGGCTGAAGAGTAGTCTCCCGCAGCGTTCATGGCATCAGAGCCAGTCTTATCGAGGGATGTCTAAGTCGACGCATCAGCTTCTCTGTCTATACTGCCTGCAAGATATGCTTGAGTAGACAACGTACCGGAAACCGCACATCCCTTGTCTCGGCGCCTGTGATTGTGACCATGACGATAGTATGTGTGTGTTATGTTGTTATGATTCGGAATGCCTCGGAATTTAGCGATACCCCGCTAATAGTCTGAAGCAATTGAACTTGTGCTGTGTAATTGAGCAAAAGATGAAGATGGGGAGAGGAGGAGAGGAGAGAATGACGAAGACACGTGTGCCTTTCTTTGCGGGAGGAGAAAAGATCTAGACGTCTATTTAACTGGCAAGCCATCCACGCGACCCTCCACGCACCTCCACAATGATAGTCCCAACTACCATGGGCCCGTCGTAGCGCAACCCCACCTGCCCCTCATCATTCGTGGAAGAACTCTGCCGCGCCACTACCTGGGACTGGCAAAACCGGGGCTTTTGCAATCGCTCTACTGCTGCCGACGTTTTATTTACCTCACACGTGAGGGTTCTCGGTCCCTTCAGCAATCAGGTGGCATCCTGGTCTACATGTGCAGAGAGGTGGCTCAAATGCTTCGCGCCTAGGCGAAAAGCTTGGGGTTGACAACGCATTGCCAGGCTGGAACGCCTCAAGCGCCGAACAACAACAACAAGTGCCATGTCTCCAAGAAGATGAGGCTCTTCAGAACTACGGTTTATCTTCAGACTTAGCCTTGAGTTACTCATCCGTGGACGGCATGATCAAACGCCACGGCAAATTAGTTTTGCCGCCGGCGGGAGGGGACATGGTTTCAAGTGTCAGCTTGAGCTCGAGAGTACCAGGCTCACCAGCCTGATCCCGGCATAACAGAAACAGATTCATCAGTACATAGGCTCCGGCTGAAGCTGATAGAAGAAGCGCCACGGGCCTGTTTGTTAACAACGCACAAAGCAAAAATGAATAGACGGACCTGACTGGATACTCCATTCTCTCGATACCCATTAACTACACTTCGTATCGTGATGCAAGATCCGAGGACCCTACAACGCGTCAATAGCTACTCAAGGCAAGATTGCCTAGATACTCACTCGCCCGAACCATGGGGAATGCCCAAGTCATTGGTCTTGAGACGTAGTGATGGCCGGCTTTTGAACATGTACGCCAAGGCGAGAAACCTATTTGATACCTCTCTTTTCAGTCTCACTGTAGTAGATGACCATACGCCAAAGCTTCTTCACAAGAGCTTCTGCTTCCTCATCGAGGGCCTAGACTTGATGTTAGCAAGACAACACACGCATACGGATGAGAGAAGACTTACAACTTCCAGATTCTCCACCAAGGCCTGTGGATCGCCCCTACTCTTCAAGTGTTCAACAATGGCATCAACCAGCATTTCTTCTTGAACACCCATGACTTCAAGAACCTTGTTGCCAGCCCATTCTTTGATGTCCTTGTCAATGTTCTTCTCGGGCAAATGTTCCCAAGAGACAGGCCACTTCCACAGACCCTCCTTGTCGTTGGGAATATCACGCGCAAGCTGTCGCTGCGCTTCTTCAATTTCTTCCTGGGTAAGATTGGCCCGGACGGCAGCATCAAAGTTGATGGGAATAAGGGGTCGTTTCCTAGTACCCTGCTGGTCGGTAAGGTCTTCGTCTTCGAGAAGGTTTTCGACGTCGGCGGCGGTACGACGAGGAGCGGCAGTCTGCTCGAGCTTCTTGGCGGCTGCACCGAGAGATATTTTGAAGTGCGCTGGCTCGCGCTGTTCTTCCCTGCGCATGATCTCCTCGCCCTGCTCTTCCAAGAAAGCGTCGGCCTGGCCACGTGCCTGGTCCTGCTGTCGCTTCTGTGCGGCCATCTCGCGCCGTTCCTGGTCTCGATCGATTGCGTCTTCCTTGGCTTCGAGGCCGCGAACCTTTTCGCGCTCACGGATCCAGTCGCTGTGGTCGCGGTAGTAAAGATCGCGTCTAGAAGCTGCTTCCTGATCATCATCGAACTCTCGAAGTTGCTTAGCCTGAGCGACACGAGCCTTCTCACGCTCTGCATCCATGTTCTTGAAGTGATCGTTGGTACGCTCAAGTGAGGCCACAGTTCGCCGTTCAGTGTTGAGCCATCGAGAAAGCTGCTTCTTGTACGCCTCTTCGGCCTCTTCACTACGCTTCTTCTGACGACGGCGTTCCAGTTCGGAATCGCTAGCAGAGTCGTCATCGTCTTCCCGGCTGATGTACACTCCGTTGTTTACGGCGCCACCATTAACAAAGCTGACTCCAGCTTGATAATCGCGAGGAAATTGCGACCCCTTGGGTCCGCTAGGAGCCCCTTGGACACCTCGTTCTGCCCGTGGACCCAATGGCACGCCATTAGCATTCCCTGGTCCGCTGGGAGCAGATGAAGGTGGCGACGTGCGTCTGCCACTACGGCGGCGTTCTTCAGCTTCAAGTTCCTCCTCTCTCCTCAGGCGTTCGCGATCGCGTTGGTTGGAACGGTCGCGGAAGGCAGCAATCTCGGCGGCAACAATCTCTCGCATCTCAGCCGGAATATCTGCCAACTCGTCCTCTCCAGTAGCAAGATTTACGAATGCCACTTCCACGTCGTCACCGTCTTGAGCCTGCGCATCTTGCATCATTGTGTCTCCCGCATAGTCCATTATAGGCGCAGTCGGTGGGTTGAAAATGCTTGCGAGGACGGACGAAAGAGCTTCCTTTGCGCTGTCAAGGCGGAACTGGACTGTGGCCTCATCTTCGTTTCGGGTCTTGCTCCATTCCTCGGCATATCTGATGGAGGCATCGTCGACCATGACGTGCAATTTGGTCGTCTCGATCTCTTCTTCTTTCTCTTCTTCGCCCTCCTCCTTCTTTCCTGCGCCTCCGGGCTTCTGGCGCTTTGTAGGTACGCGGACATCCTTGAAGATCTCAGCGGCCGTCTCCAAACTCTGTGCATCGGCAAATTCGGCAAAGCCAAAAGTCTGCGGCTTGTTGTTGGCATCTGTAGCCCTCGTCCAGCGGACTAGCTTTCCTGCCGTCTCCAGGATGCGCTCCATGCCCTCGTCACCACCAACGCCATCTGGAATGTTCCCAACGAATATGGTCCTGGCAATCTCTTCGCGGGTAGGTGGGTTGACTGGCTGCGGCATGTCGCGGCGATCACCGTCCCGGTCCATTCCCAGTCCACGACGGGCGGGTGGTGCTGCATTGTCCCTGCGCCCGCCCGCCGGGCTGTCGACACCTCCAGGACGGCCTCCCTGTGTTCCTAGGCGAATAACGGGCGCATTGAAGTTGAAATTGGGCATGCTCGCGGGCGCTTGCCAACCTGATGGCAGGGCGCGTGATCCATTCACTACTGGGGGGACCTGCGCGCTTGCGACGCCCGGAGGAGCAGCTACACCGGGAGGAGCCGCCGCGCCTGGAGGGCCGACAGTTTGTTAGCAGAAGTTCGCGATAGGCGAGAAACTTCACATACCCATCCCTGGCGGAGCCATGCCAGGCGGAGGTCCGGCATAGCCTGGAGGTCGGTTGTAGCCCGGAGCACCTGTACGTGTTAGTTGGTTTCGCGACGCAAGCATGGGGCGACATACCAGGATAACCGTACATGTTGAATAGATATACGGTCGCGGGGTGTAGGAGGTCGGTGGAAGGATGGCGCACGGGAAAAGTGATGGCGGGACGGTGAGGCTTTGTCGTGTGTTGTAGCAGTCGCAGGAGAGAGAATTAGAGCTGTACCTACAGGCGCTCGGACCACCGAACTTCCGAAGATTTTGGGAATCGCGACATGCACCAACTTGGATGCCCCCCCCCCAACCCCCAACCCCGCGAATCCGCAATTGGACTTGGCCGCCACAATTAGACGTCCACAATGGCCTCGCGATCACTAGGCGAGCTCCTGCTCCGCCCGTCGTCCCTCGCTCGCATACCGCACGCGCATGTGTCGAAGCAGACATGGCCGTGGATATGTCATCGAAGCTTCTCCCAGTCACTGAGCCGCGCAGCACAATCGAGCCGACAGGACGAGAGCGACGAGCAGTACATACCTGAGCAAGAATCGCAAAGGCCACAAGTCCGCTACATGTACAACCAACCGGCTGGGGCGCCACAATCACAACCGCAACCCACTCTAGACGAAACCACACGAACAATCGACTCGCTCTTCAGCGGCATCCCTACAAACCGCACTCCACCGCCGTACATGCCGAGAAATGCTGCAACAACAACCACATCTCAAGCCAACCGTGTGTTTGGCGCCGAGTTCTCAAACACAAAGAGTGCGCGACCCACTCGTCTGAACTTCGATTCCATGGCATTACCCGACTCGATGCTGAACCCTACCTTGTCCAACAAGCCCTCTGACGCCGCCAATCTTGCTGTCCAGCAAGAAGAGACATTCTCCTCTTACCCGCGGCTCAACCCATCCTACGGCCGCTCGGTAGAACTGGATGCCAGTCGCGGACGCGATATCGTGCGGGGAATCGGCATGCTGGGCAGTCTGGTTGCGCGAAACAAAGTCAAGCAGGACTTCAACAAACAACGGTTCCACGAGCGAGGGGGTCTAAAGAGGAAGAGACTGGCGTCGGAGAGGTGGAGAGCGAGGTTCAAGCAGGGCTTCAAAGACGTCACAGGACGAGTTACTCAGCTTACGAAGAAGGGATGGTAGACGTCGAAGCATGTCCAGCATAGCATGTATGAACTAGGCATGAGCTTTACACACTGTATTATAGCAGCATTTGCATGTGGGTGTCGTGCATGGGAGGGCGAGCCTCTGGACCCATCAGAGAATTGAAGACATGGACCAGATGCAGCCGTAGTCTTACCTCAGATTCCCGCGCACCATCATCCCCAGATTCACACTTGTCTGCCATCACAGCCTCGCACCGGATCGGTCGAACCAAGCAGCCCGTCAATAGTCGTGCTCAAAACAGAGCAATTGTCTACAGCAAACGGAGCGTGATTGGCCCACGCTGGCCCTCTGCGGAGTTCACCCGGAGGTCCCTGAGCGCGCGTCGGAACGCCAGGCACAGGCCACCTAACCATGTACGTAGTTCAACCATGGCCAAGTTGACACGAGCACCTCGACCACCATAGCTGCCTCGTGCGCCCGCGCCATGAACACGCCATAATCCACTTTTTTCTTCTTCTCCTAAACCCCCCTCGAAATACCCCGTGTTTCCCCCTCGCCGCCCGTTGCGCAGACCCAAGAACCGCACATTGAAGAGCCATGCTGTCTCACGGTCGGCGCTGGCTCCCCGCCGTCGCACTCGTCTCCTTCTTCAGCAGCCTCGCCGCCGCATTGAGCGGCCAGGAGCCTCTGGGCGGCCTCGACAAGCAACGAGGATACAACCCCGGCGAGCCAATTCCAGTCAGCTGTCTGAATCGAACAATGTACGTTTATTCCCTGTTGTTGCGTCTTCGCGCAATTCCAGACCCAGAAACAAGTCACCAGGGTATCATGTATCATGTTACTGATTACGTTTGACAGAGAGACTGGTGAACATGTACGTCAGCGACTCCCCACCCCCCCTTCGAGCGCGCATGAGAACCAGAAAAGCGGAAAGAGAAAGAGACAGACAACTGGCCATACCTACATACACATGCATACGCCACAGCCAACACCACGCAACTAACCCAACTCTAATATATAAATAGATCACCGATGCCGCCGGCCACTTACAATACATACCGTTTCCGGTCTGCAACGAAACGGGGCGCCCGCTCGAACTCTTCTTTGGGCTGGAGAAAGACGTAAACTGCACCATTGACTTTGTGACGGACGAGTTCTTCCACCGTATGCGCCTCCTCGTTCCCCCCAAAAGAATCCCGCCACACACACACACACACACAACGTAATCCCCAAGAAAGAAAAAAGAGAAACTGACGAGTAATTGGGATATAGTCCTCGAATTCTACATCCACAACGACGCCCCGCTCTCGTGCCGCATCCCCTCGAAGCCGCTGCCGCCGTCAGTGCTCGAATCGCAATACCTGGTGTCGGACGCGTCGACGCAGGAAGGCGCACTGGGCTCGCAATCGACGTCGTACACGCCGCTGGTGGTGGCGCTGGCGGGCACGCTGCAGCTGTCGCATTTGCACGTGGGAAACTATGTCAATCTGCTGGTGCACGCGGCGCCCAAATCCGTGAGCCCGGGCACGGTGGATGCGGCTACGGCGTATAGTGTGAGTAGCCACTCGCGCAATACCAAGATTACGATTGGCGATAGCCTGCCGTTGGTGTTTGCTGTGCGCTGGTATCCGAGTACTACGTTGCCGCCGGGCTGGAGTGGCTATGGAGGCCACATTTATACGAGCACACTCGTGTATTGCTTTCTAAGCGCCGTGGCGAGCGCGGCGGTTTGCGTCGTGTATTTCCGGGGTGTCGAGTTGCCCAGGCGGTTGAAGAGGTATGCCACCGATCGGATGAATGGAGGGGGCCGAGTCTTTAGCAATGGCGGAAGTGGCTATGGGCTGCCTGTTAGCAACGGCAGGGGAGGCATGGGCAGTGAATATGGCCTGGGAGGTTACGGATACGGCGGAGGTGGGAAGAGAGCCGACTAAGAAGAGGCGCTCATGTATACCAAGGCCACGCCATGTACAGATGCGACATATGTTGGGTCATTTATATTCATTCGTATATCATGATGCTGGCACTATTTTAGAGTAAGCACTTCAGCGTACTACATACTGCAAACCCCCCTTGGAAAGTCTTCCAGCCATTACAGTCATTACCGTATCGTCCGTTCCGCCATTTACAAGGCAGACTTCTTCTTGAAAGCATTGATGAGTCCGCTTGTGCTGGCGTCGTGAGCAGTCGACTCCTTGTCGTCGTCAAGCTCAGACTGGATCTTCTTGGCCAGCGACTTGCCAAGCTCAACACCCCACTGGTCGAAACTGTTGATGTTCCAGATGGCACCCTCGGTGAAGGTCAGGTGCTCGTAGTAGACAATCAGCGCACCCAGAGTGGCAGGGGTGATCTTGTCGGCCAAGATGGACGTCGTGGGGCGGTTACCAAGGAACGTCTTGTGGGCAACAAGCTCCTCGGGCGCTCCCTCAGCCTTGACCTCATCAGGAGTCTTGCCGACCATGAGGGCCTCAGCCTGAGCAAAGAAGTTGGAGGCAAGCATCTTCTGGTGCTTGTTGTTGTCAACTGGGTTGTGGCTCTTGGCAGCCAGGATGAAGTCGGTGGGAATGAGCTTTGTGCCCTGGTGGAGAAGCTGGTAGAAGGAGTGTTGTGCGTTGGTGGCAGGCTCACCAAACAGAATGGGGCCAGTCGTGTACTTGACGTAGTCGCCGCTGCGAGTAATGGCCTTTCCGTTGGACTCCATGGACAGTTGCTGGAGGTAGGCGGGGAACCTGTGCATGTACTGATCGAAGCTGGGCCAAGTCAGAGCAAGTTTCGTTTGATCAGAAATGCAAACTTACGGAGAGACAAGGTGCGTCTGGGCACCAAAAAAGTCAGAGTACCAGACACTGAGCAGACCACCAATGACGGGAATGTTCTGCTC
The DNA here is from genome assembly GCF_000359705.1 of Exserohilum turcica Et28A. Taxonomy (NCBI): domain Eukaryota; kingdom Fungi; phylum Ascomycota; class Dothideomycetes; order Pleosporales; family Pleosporaceae; genus Exserohilum; species Exserohilum turcicum. Next base: position 776,725 of record NW_007360247.1, on the reverse strand, counting down.
AAGAGGAGTCTCCTTGAAGTGCTTGTCCATGGCGTGTGCACCAGCAAGCAGTTGGTGGAAGTTGTCGAAGCCAATGTAGAGAGCAACGCTCAGACCAATGGCACTCCAGACACTGTAACGTCCACCGACCCAGTCAGAGAAGCCAAACATGTTCTTCTTGTCGATACCGAACTTGGTCACCTCGGCCTCGTTGGTGGAGAGAGCAACAAAGTGCTTGGCAATGTCCTCCTGCTTTGCGCTCTGCAGGAACCATGACTTGGCACTGTTGGCGTTGGTGACGGTCTCGGCGGTGGTGAAGGTCTTGGAGGCAATGAGGAAGAGGGTCGTCTCGGGGTTGGAGTCCTTGAGGGCCTCTGCAATGTGGGTGCCGTCAATGTTGGAGACGAAGTGGATCTTGAGGTCGCGCTTGGCGTAGGCCTTGAGGGCTTCCGAGACCATGACGGGGCCACTGCTCCATGTTAGCGGTGCTCTTTCAACCTTTGCAGAGTAGTTTGTCCATGGACTTACAGGTCAGATCCACCAATTCCAACGTTGATGATGGTGTCAATCTTCTTGCCAGTGTATCCCTTCCACTCGCCGCTGCGGACCTGCTCGCTGAACTCCTTCATGTGGTCGAGAACGCTGTTGACGTCCTCGACGACGCTCTTGCCGTCGACCTTCATCTCCTGGTTGGAGACGTTGCGCAGCGCAACATGGTAGACGGCGCGGTTCTCGGTGAAGTTGATCTTCTCACCCGCAAACATGTCATCACGGAGCTTCTCGAGGCCAGACTCCTTTGCGAGCTCGATGAGCAGTTTCAGTGTCTCATCGGTGATGAAGTTCTTGGAAAAGTCGAACAGGATCTCCGAGTTCTCGGCATCGTTCTTGAAGGTACGGCTGAACTTCTCGAACCGCTGCAGATGTTTAGACAGTGGGTAAGGCATGCAATCGCTGGCTTCTTACCTGGGGGTCCTTCTTGAAGTACTCCTTCAGCACAATGTCCTTTCCCAGCTTCTGGTGGTGGTCCTGAAGCGCCGACCACGCGCTGAGGTCTGAGGCTTGTGCGAAGCCAGGCATGTTGAGTTACAGGGCTGGTTTGGGAAGTGGGGTTAGCATGCATGACGTACAGGCCATGGAGGGTGAATACCAACATTGAGAGTATCTGACGGGGAGGCAATTGGGGGTATCGCACGAGGTCAATTGCAAGAGGGAAGAGAGGATGAAGAAGGTGAAAAGTCGAGTGGATGAGTGATTGTTAATGTCGCTGGACTGGACGTGGTCGCAGAAATGTCGAAGGCGCGCGGGCGAGACCCCCCCCCCCCGCTTGCGTCAGAGCTTCGTTGAGGGGTACCACTTTTACCAAGCACGCGCAGCCTGGCAGCTGCTCTCCCGTTGGTTCCAGCTTTACTAAGCCGATCACTAAGACGCGCTTTACGGACGCCACGGCTATGCGCACAGGGTGAGACATCATGCATCATTAGGCCTTTGTTCAAATGGGGATATCGTATTGATTTGCTGGCCTGAATGTAGGCTTCTCTCACACAAATGCTGCCTCAAGCGCCGTGCCGTTGCTCCCGAACCCAAAAAGCATCAAAGAGCACTGAGAACCCACCAATCACTATGCCTTCTCTAGTGTGGATCCATCCAAAGCCGGTGGGTGTTTTTCCTTTTGCTCGGCCTCCTCGCCGGCACAAGCCAAGCACCAACTCAACGGCTCCGAAGCCGAACCGCTGTGTCCAAGGGTGCTAGCTTTATCTTTCTGTCACGCCCTCGAACGACGGGTCCTTGACTGAACCGCCAGCGTCGCCGAGACCGGCAACGGGACGGTTGTATGACCATCCTGCAAACTGCTGTTGCATTGTCTGCGAGAGCATGGGACCGTCGACGTACGAGTCTGTGGGTGCCTCCGAGGTGAACTCACGGTCAAAGTTTGCAGTGTCCTTTGCGTCAACCTACGGCCTGTTAGCATGCGTGGGATTCGGCGTGTCTCGACATTACTAACCACATTGGGCTTGAAGCTGGGCTCGTACTTCCTTTCGAGCAGCTTTCGCCAGTCGATGCTGTGGAAGAAGTAGTGTGCCTTGATCTCGGCGGCGCCCTTGGCTCCTAACCGCTTCTCTGCGTTGCGGTCGAGCAGACGAGTCAACAGGTCTCGCGCAGCCGGCGGCACGATTTCAGGGCCTGGGAAATGCAGAGGCTCAGTGAGGATCTTGCGATACATATCGTTGGTGTTTTCATCATAAAATGGTGGCAGGCCAGTCAACATCTCATACAGCAGTACACCGAGCGTCCACCAATCGACAGCCTTGGTATAGCCAGCACCCGTCAAGAGCTCAGGAGCGAGGTACTCTGGTGTTCCACAGAACGCTAGGAAAAAAAAGTCAGTCGATGAGGTGTGGAAGAAGGATGCAGAGCAAACTTACTATTCGTCCTGTCCTCGTCCTTCATGTCGAGCTTGCAGAGACCAAAGTCACAAAGGGCAATGTGACCAGTGTAATCCAGCAGGATATTCTCTGGCTTCAGGTCGCGGTAGATGACATTGAAGCCGTGCAGACACTCGAGAGCGCAGAGCAGTTCGGCAGCATAGAAGCGGGCGCGGTTGATGTCGAAACGCTGCTCTTTTTGGAGGTGATGGAACAGCTCACCACCATTGACGAAGGCTAGCACGAGATATAGCTTCTCTGGCGACTGGAACGAGAACTTCAACGGCACGATGAAGGGATTGTTGATCTGGGCTAATACTGAACGTTCAGCAAGAGTATGTGCGACTTCGGAGCGCGAGATGATGTGTGCTTTGCGGATCGTCTTGAGGGCGTAGATTCGGTGCGTGTCTTTCTTCCTGTTGATTTTTGTGTTAGCACATGGGAATGCACGGGGAGAGCAATCAGTGGGCAACCTACTGCACCTGCATGACCTTTCCAAAACTGCCCTTGCCCACAACCTTGAGGAGCTCAAAGTCGTCGATTGCCAGGCGGTCTTGGCGGTTCTCGACAAAGTTGACACCGACCTTCATCTGACCACTGCCAAACTGAACAGGTATCCAGTCGGCGCCAGCCTGGCCAGCCGTCTCCTCTCCCTTTGCAGACTTTCCATCCTGCTGCTGCTCCTCGAAGCGGGGCGTGACCTTGAGTGTGCCAATGAAAATGTCCTCGCTGCGGCCGGCGTTGGGCGAGGCCGAGGGGTTTCGGATGTAGAGCGAGACGGTGACGTCGGTAGCGCGGGACACGTCGAACTTGTACTGCGTGTTGCTGCCCGCCCAAAGGGGGTTCTCAGGCGTGCCCGAGACGGCGTTGATGAAGACTTGCTGCTTGTCGAAATCGACCAGGGCGTAGGGGAGGTGCTTGGACGAGTAGCGGCCGTGGTTTGTGGGCGCGGCGTTGATGCTGCCGGCAGCAGACTGTGGGCGGCTTGCGTACGAGCCTGCGGCGTTGCGAGACGAGGAGCCCGGGCGCATGGAGCCGGCGACAGACAGGCCGCCGCCCTGGGACAAGGAGCCCTGGTGGTGGCCTTGGCCGCTAAACTGCTGCTCTGCACCGGGGGGCAGCGAGAATTTCTGGCCCTCGTGGAGCGTGACGATCAGGATGCCTGGGCGAAGGGGCGGTGCGGGCGCCGACGCCTGGGCTTCTGAGGCAGCTGCGGCGTGTGGTCAGCAGGGCAGAGGGGGAGGGGGGCTACGTGGAGGGCGGGCGCGGTACCGATGCCATTGTCTTTGGACTCTGTGAGGCTGCTGGTGTGGCTGGAGGCCTTGGGCGTGGCCTGGTTGTCGACTATTGTGGACGTCGACGACGAGCGACTGAATGTGTTTGCCAGCGGCGCAAGGTGCGTCTCCTTGAGCTCTGCAGGGTGCGTGTTAGCGGGGGGTGCGCGGTGGGCGGGCGGAGACGTACTCTTGGTGAGCTTCCAGGACATGGTTGCGGCAGCTCAGCGGGTGGGTTGGTGCAGGAGGACAGACGGACACCACCACACGGTGAGTGGGTGGAGACAAGCGCGGGAGGGCGGCGTGGGCGGGGGCGGCGATGCAGCGGTGGGTTGGTGCAGCGGTGCAGCTTATGGGGGCAGGCTGGCGGGCTGGCAGCTGGCAGCTGGCAGGATGGGGGGGGTGGGCGGGCGGATGGCGGCGAGTCGGGCAGTCTCAGTCAGTCAGTCAGTCAGTCAGTCGCAGACCGTCGCAGTCAGGAAGAAGGCAGAGCAGAGTAGAGCAGGGCAGAGCAGAGCAGAGCAGAGCAGAGCAGAACAAAGCGCCAGCGAGCCGGGCGAATCGAGGTGGCGACGTGTCTGGCGTCCGAGAGCCGCCCAGGCCTTGAATGCGCTTCTACCTTACAATGCTCCAAGATAGGGTCTCACATTTGAGGGGTCATTGGGTCGCTAGCCCTTCAGTAATCTCGGCCGGCGACCAGGTCGTGTTTCCCGCACTGACGCGCAATCCGCGCCTGGAGTCATTTGCCGTCTTGTTATTCTTCTCGTCGCTGCTGCGGCGTGTTGCTGCGACGTGTTGCTGCTGCGACGGGCTGGCCGCCGCGGGTGCAGTCGTCGTCGTCGTTGTCGCCGTCGCCGCCTGCATGCCCAGTGGCCGCCGCATACATGCGCATGCATACACAGCACTGTGTATATGGCGACATATACATAGCACATCCATACTACAGCCAGCCGTCCACACACGCCTCGGCTACAGCTTCCGCCGCGGACAACCTCGTGTGCATCCACGCCCACCCGCCATCGCCATCGCCATCCCCTCCCCCCCCCCCC
>NW_007360247.1:771231-771980 GCF_000359705.1 Exserohilum turcica Et28A | reverse complement strand
GGGGGTGGGCGGGCGGATGGCGGCGAGTCGGGCAGTCTCAGTCAGTCAGTCAGTCAGTCAGTCGCAGACCGTCGCAGTCAGGAAGAAGGCAGAGCAGAGTAGAGCAGGGCAGAGCAGAGCAGAGCAGAGCAGAGCAGAACAAAGCGCCAGCGAGCCGGGCGAATCGAGGTGGCGACGTGTCTGGCGTCCGAGAGCCGCCCAGGCCTTGAATGCGCTTCTACCTTACAATGCTCCAAGATAGGGTCTCACATTTGAGGGGTCATTGGGTCGCTAGCCCTTCAGTAATCTCGGCCGGCGACCAGGTCGTGTTTCCCGCACTGACGCGCAATCCGCGCCTGGAGTCATTTGCCGTCTTGTTATTCTTCTCGTCGCTGCTGCGGCGTGTTGCTGCGACGTGTTGCTGCTGCGACGGGCTGGCCGCCGCGGGTGCAGTCGTCGTCGTCGTTGTCGCCGTCGCCGCCTGCATGCCCAGTGGCCGCCGCATACATGCGCATGCATACACAGCACTGTGTATATGGCGACATATACATAGCACATCCATACTACAGCCAGCCGTCCACACACGCCTCGGCTACAGCTTCCGCCGCGGACAACCTCGTGTGCATCCACGCCCACCCGCCATCGCCATCGCCATCCCCTCCCCCCCCCCAGCCAGCGGCCCCCCAGCGCCGTGTCGTGTTGCAGCCCAGCGTGCGGCTCTACCGCCCCTTGGCCCCCCCGTGTCGCACCTGACACGCGCCGTTTGCTTT
>NW_007360247.1:742559-771051 GCF_000359705.1 Exserohilum turcica Et28A | reverse complement strand
CGGCGTGTTGCTGCGACGTGTTGCTGCTGCGACGGGCTGGCCGCCGCGGGTGCAGTCGTCGTCGTCGTTGTCGCCGTCGCCGCCTGCATGCCCAGTGGCCGCCGCATACATGCGCATGCATACACAGCACTGTGTATATGGCGACATATACATAGCACATCCATACTACAGCCAGCCGTCCACACACGCCTCGGCTACAGCTTCCGCCGCGGACAACCTCGTGTGCATCCACGCCCACCCGCCATCGCCATCGCCATCCCCTCCCCCCCCCCAGCCAGCGGCCCCCCCAGCGCCGTGTCGTGTTGCAGCCCAGCGTGCGGCTCTACCGCCCCTTGGCCCCCCCGTGTCGCACCTGACACGCGCCGTTTGCTTTGCACCGCAACCGCAACCGCACCTACGCACCGCCACACGGGCCTGTCTCACCAGCTGTCCCCCTCACCCCCCTCACCCCGTCAAACCCCCCCGACGCCGACGCGCTCGCCGAGTGCGCTTCACCTCGCCCGTGTCTCTACCCTCCCCCGTAGCCGCCCGCCATGGGCGTCATTAAGAAGAAGACGGGCGCACGCGGCACCGAGGGCGGCACCAAGTACGTGTGCGACGTGTGCTCGTCCGACATCACGTCGACGGTCCGCATACGCTGCGCCGAGGACGTCTGCCACGACTACGACCTCTGCGTGCCATGCTTCTCCGAGGCCAAGGCCACAAAGGACCACCAGCCCGCCAAGCACAAGTTCAAGGTCATCGAGCAGCACTCGATCCCCATCTACACCGAGGACTGGGGCGCCGACGAGGAGCTGGCCCTGCTCGAGGGCGCAGAGACATATGGCCTCGGCTCCTGGGCAGACATTGCCGACCACATTGGCGGCTTCCGCGAAAAGGACGAGGTGCGCGACCACTACATCGACACGTACCTGAACAGCCCATGCTTCCCGCTGCCCGAGCACTGCACCAAGGATGACACCGAGCTCAGCACCCGCATCCCGCGCCATGAGTTCCAGGCGAGGAAGAAGCGCCGCATTGAGAAGAAGAAGGAGGAGGCGGCTGCGCGCGAGCCCGACGCGCCCAAGCAGAAGCCCACGGCCAGCGTGCCCGCCTGCCACGAGGTCCAGGGCTACATGCCCGGCCGCCTGGAGTTTGAAACCGAGTACTTCAACGAGGCCGAAGAGGCGGTCCAGCACATGCAGTTCGACCCCGGCGATGGCATCAACCCGCGCACCGGCGAGATCGAGCCCGAGATGGAGCTGAAGATGGTCATTATGGAAATCTACAACCACCGCCTCGACCTGCGCGTCGAGCGGAAGAAGATTATATTCGAGCACCAGCTGCTCGAGTACCGCAAGAACCAGCTGGCAGACAAGAAGCGCACCAAGGAGGAGAAGGATCTCATGAACAAGGCCAAGCCGTTTGCGAGGATGATGCTGCACTCCGACTTTGAGCAGTTCTGCAAAGACCTCGAGTACGAGCATAACCTGCGCCAGGCCATCTCGCAGCTGCAGGAGTGGAGGAACATGCAGATTACCAGCCTCAAGGCGGGCGAAAAGTACGAGCAGGAGAAGCAGCAGCGCCAGACCAGACCGCCGCCCATTGGGCAGTTTGACCGCCTTGCGTCGAGCAGGATGGCCAAGCCGCAGCCGCCCTTTGAGCAGCCATCGGCGGCCACGGCACTGCTGGGACAAGAGCTTCCCTTGCACATCAGACAGAGCAGCGGACTGACTACTCCGCCGCCCGACGGCGCCTCGAGCGGCGCCAACGGTGCAAACGGCGCTCTCACACCGCAGCAGACAAAAACCAAGTTTGTGCCCAAGCCGCTTCCCAACACGGTGCCGCTCAAGTTTGGCAAAGAGTCCAAGGCGGACCTGCAGCTGCTCAACTCGGAGGAGGTGGAGCTGTGCAGCGTGCTGCGCATCATGCCAAAGCCCTACCTCGCGCTCAAGGAGACGATGATCCGCGCCGCCCTTAACAACGGCGGTGCGCTCAAGAAGAAGACGGCCAAGGAAATGTGCAAGATTGACGCCAACAAGTCGTCGCAGCTGTTTGACTATCTGGTGCACAGCGGGTGGATCGCGCGGGCGTAGCGAGTACTTGTTGAGCGGGTTGGCGTTGACGGGGACAAAGCTGCTGATTCACTGGCGTCTAGGTATAGGGATACCCTGGTCACGGGAGGCGTTGTATATTCGTAGATGGCATAAGCGCTCGCACATTGCTTGTTGAATAAAGCATTTCCATGTAACCTCCGCGCGACGCTCCGCCATGTCACGATGCGGTCCATCTAATTTGGCCGTTGCTGTCCAAGCTCCAGGCTACCCCAGCGACGGGCTGAACACAAACAAACGGCGCTCACTGCAGCGCTTCCCCACTCCCTCATCCCGCTCACCACCCGCTACCCTTACCATGAAGCTCTAATTAATATTCCGACACCTGGGGACCGCGGACCAGCAAACGCGCTTGAGAAGCAGCCTCTGCCATCCTTGCACCACGCCTGACATCATTCGTCCGCTAGCCGTGCCTGACCAAACGCTCCCGCAGGCAGCCTCCGATCCACCTCCCTGCATAGCAGCCAAGTGCCCATCCCAACGACATGCCCGTGCCTCATACACTCTCGCCATCGCATACACGTGGAAGCTCGCGGAATAGCCTATTCGACTCGACGCCGCGGTACTCGCTTGCGCCTGAAACCACGGGTCGCCCGGTGATTGAATCAGATGCCCACGAGACCCGCAAGCGCTCCCGATATGGCGACGATACGGCGGTAAATCCATGGAACGTTGGCGCCTTGCTCAGCTCGCGCTCTACAGACACTAAGAGCCCGCCTCCGCTCGCCAACGACCGCTACGAACTGGCTGGGGGGATGGACAGGCCGCATACCTTTACCACGCGAGATGGCGACTGCGACGACTACTTCAACCTCCAGGCACAACGCGGCACCTGGGCCGTGCCTGCGCCTCCGCAGGTTGGCCTTGCGACACAAGCGGCAGCGGGGGAGATGCACACGACGCCAAATGGAAGCAAGGCTTGGTCGTTGTTCAGCCTCGTCGGCGGAGTAGCTGGCAAGCTATTCGAGTTTTGCACGGTGCCCTTTCGCGGTTTCCAGGCAGGCGGCGGGCAAAAGTTCGACGCCGACTCGCAAGAAAAGGTTGCTGCGAAGCTGGGCCTGCAAGACGATCCTTATCAACCCGGCCCTGTCCAGCAGCCTACCCCTGGCTTCTATCCGAGCGACGACTACGGCATTCAATCCATCGAATCCATCCCCCCTGAGCCACCGAGGCTAGCGAAGCGCCTACGCACAGCAGACAACTGGGTCATGGTCGGAGCAAACTGTGAGACAAACTCAATGCCTAACACACCACGGCTGTCAGAGCGACGACTACCCCCCGGCCACGGACGCTCGCCCTCGCAGATCCCGCGACCGGTATCGCGCGCCAATCCCGCCACGCCGTCTCAGAAGCGGCCCTCGCTCATCCCCGTATCGCGGCGCTCAACAACCGAGAGACGGCCCTTCCACAGCAGCACAAAAGTCTCGCCCGGCTCGCACACGCGCGCCCGATCCTACCACCGCCAGAGCTTCGGCTCCCCCGTCGCCTTTGAAATGGGCACAAACAACACGACTGCTTCGAGTCCACTGTTCGCCTCGGAAAGCCAACGCCTCATCGACCGCGTCCGCCGCGAGGAGTACGAGGAAGACGAGCGTCTGCGCCGCATGAGCCTCCAGATGACGGCCATGCTCAAAGAAGCTAATGAGGCTCTCGGCTCGAAATTCGAAGTCGAAATGGTTGATGACGATGATTTGGATGGTGCTGCTTATAAGAGAAATACGCCTTGGTTATCGTAGATGAATGTCTAGATGAACGTGTTTTGATGGGTACTTGAAGTCTCAGCACATGGTATAGTCTGCTTTGGGATTCAAGCGACACGATGACCTTTGTTATTGGGCAGGTGTCTTTTTGCGTGTGTGTGTGTGTGTGCAATTTAATTAACGGCCTTTTTGGGGTGTCTCTCGGCGTTGTCCTGTTTACTATTTCGTCTTTTCTCTCTTCCTTCACAATTTGAGCGATTGCCTTTTCTTTTGCACTTTATACCCTTTGCCCCTTTGCCCCCCCCCCCTTTTTTTTTCTTTTCTTCTGCAATCAAATTAAAAAAGGACTAAAAGCCCAAAGGCAAAAAAGATACTCACATAGCTCTGTCGTAACTAGATGGCAGTCAACCTGGCCCTTTAGCGCTTAGACAAGCATGTGTGCGGTTCAGATCTTGTAGTCTTTTTTTGCGCATTCTGCATTTCCCCTTTTTCTTTCTTTCTTTCTATCTTTCTTTTTTTTCTTCACACATGCACTTTCTTTCTCTTCTTCTTTCAATTCAATTCAATTCAATTCACCTTTCTCTTTCCCAACCTTTGTTTTCTTTCCAACCTTTGTTGATGATCATGATGTTCAATTTGAACCTGAGAAAAAAACAAAAAAAAACAAAACTCTTCTCTCAGCTATGCATTCAGGATTGGAATCACTCACTCACTCACTCACTCACTCACTCACCCTGTCTTACACTGTCTTACAGACAGACGCACATAGAGAGAGAGAGAGAGAGAGAAAATAAGAGAAAGGAAAGGGCAAAAAAAAGGAGAAGAACAGAATCAGACTCAGATTGTTAAACTTATCCGTGTATTACCTACCTGTCTTGCTATCCTCGTATTTTTCTTTTTTTTTCCCGCGCTATGTCTTTTGCGGAGAAAAGTATGGATGGATGGATGGATGGATGGAAGAATGCATGGAATAAGACGAGATATGTGAATGAGAACAAGTGTGTAGATGCAAACAGAACAGAACAGAACAGAACAGAACAGAGATGCAATGCAATGCAATGAAATGATATGAATTGAAGATGGAGTGACTGAAACACCAACATGCTTCCTCTTTCCTCATTTCACACATGTGTAGTTATGTGTAGTTATGTGGTTATTGTAAAGGATACATGGTACATGATACATGTAATGTGAATTAGAAGAAGAGGAAGAGAAGGCTGTGGAAGAAGAGGTGGACGAGGAAAGAAAAAAAGAAAGAAAGGGCTGTGTAAGGTATTCTGGGCTTGGATGTAGGATTTGTATGAGACTTTACTTGCTTTGCTTATCGCATGGATCCGCAGTTGAAAGATAAAGTGGCTTAGTCTTTTGCGTGGTACATAAGCTCGCTCTTGCAAGTGTTGCACTTTGTAGTAGGACTCGAGTTGAAATCTCGTGTTATGCTTGTAATTGCGTCGGGAACATGTATGTGAATTGTGTGTCTGTATGTGTGTGTGTGTGTGAGATGGATATTTCTATATCCATGTTGATTCTACAGTGTATCGAATTAAATCATGTATACTGCAACAACGCCAATCCCTATAATATACAAATGTCGAAAATAAAGTGAATAAGTTGTTAAAGAAGCGAAGAAAGAAGAAAAGAGAAAAAAAATCAACCAAGCACTCTCGACAGTCCACCTAGATTGACACTCAGGCTAAAGCTCAACTTGACGCCCTTTGCTTGTGCCGTAAACTCTTGGCTATGCTCAGTCCATTCCCTGCGCAGCTGGGCGCGCTGCTGGAGAAGCGTGGGTCTCCGCTGGGGACTAGCGGCCGCCGTGCTGGCACTGTCTCTGCGCGGGAAGCGGCGTGCCTGGGCGTCCTTGGTATCATGCAGTATGGGCTTGACCATGGCCTGGACGGCTGGAACCTCATGCGGGGGTATATTTTCGTACACGAGCTTCCCGTCTTTGGTCTGGACTAGGAAGCAATCGAAGCGGTATGCATGGAGAGTCAAGGCATGTATATCAGCCATGTCAATTTGCGCCAGCAGCGGCATCAGTGGCTTGTAGTTTTGCAGGTGCCACACGGCAGCGTTGGTCTCGGTCAGCATGATGAAATTGTCGTCTGCGCCGAGGGCCACCAGGCGCGGGCGATCAATCCAATTCCCATCTTTGACGTTGTTCTGGATGGCAGCGACGAGCTTGCCGGGGAGATTGTTCCACAGGTACGAGGTCTTGTCGTGGACGAAAAACGACTCGTTGTAGGGGCCCAGAGCGCAGCGAATGTGGGCGACGTTGCGGTTGGAGGCGCCGACAAACTGCAGCAGCTCGGGTGGCAGCCCCGCGGCGTCGACGCGGTCCTGGCCAGAGGCATCGCGCCAAGTAACGAGGAAACTATCTTCAAACCCTAACGTCACATGATGCAGCAGCGTCAAGTGCGGCGACGCCAGGAGTCGCGTCAACTGGTGGGGAAGCCGTGTACTAGATGGACGTCCAGCAAAAATCAGTATCGTCTGCCAGTTTCGACGCCAACAACAACGACCGGCTGCACCGAGAAATTAGGCATACTGTTCTCGCCTGGACCGACACTGCATCCAGTGGCTGCCGCGCTGGCCAAAGGTAAAGGTCGAGTCGCACATTGCTGTTGCTGCGGCCAAAAAGCCGGGCTCGCTAAGGGGATGGCGCGTTTTAGATGGGTCGAAGCGGTGTGTGCGCGGTCCGGCAGCAGTGGGTCGGTATACATAAAGCGAACGAGGGGTGAGGATCAGGATCCCATAGAGGCGCGAGAGAGAGAGAGAGAAAGAGAAAGAGAGAGCCATTGCAGTCCGGTCGTCGTGTTGACCCTTGCCAAGCTTGATCGTCTACAGGGTCCAAACAGGAATAAGCCGTTATTGCTTTCCGGAGCGCTTCGCCAGCACGGCGCCGGGCTAGACTGACTGCACTGCACTGCACTGCACTGCCTCTACGAAACCTCGAGGCGCCGGACAGAGGGCGACCGTCTGTGAGTCTCTACACGCGCAATGCCGCCCTGATGAGTCTCGTCGTGGCTAATGGGAGCGCCTTCGTTCGAGGGGTTCCATGCAGATGACGTCATAAGCTGATTGCTACCCAATTGCGCGCAACGCTGGGCAGATGAGTGGCACCGCCGGCACCTCGTCGTCCTTCTTTTCCTTTGGTCCAAACGACAGCTTCATTGCACGGAGCTTTGCAGGCCTGCAGTAGTATGTAGACACGCTGCTCTCTCCTCTCTCGCGCGCCCCCGTCCAACCCGGCTAACATACGCACCGTCGCAAACTCCCGCCTAGCCTCCGCGACCTGCTGGTCGGACGGACGGTAGCAGAGGTCCACTGGGCGGCCTTGGGCTCGGTGCCGGAGTCGTGGATCCTCAGCTCAAAAGACTCGTCCGGGAGAAGCAGCATTCGATGGGGCTCGGCCATCCCGTCGCGTCTCGAGACTATCCTCACCAAGACATGGCACTCGCCGCATCTGCGTGCCGTGCTTGGCCCAGGCGACTCGTTCATCGTGTGGCATCCTGAACTCATCCGCTGGGCAAACCTGCCCCCGAATCTGGAAGACGCCCTGCAGTCCTGGCTGACGCCGTCGGGATGGCGCGTTGGGCCGCCGCGCATAATCTCGTGGGGGCCCGAGGGCGCCTTTTTCGCCATGAGTGAATACGGCGAGGTGAGTTGCCAGTTTGGCGGCGACAAGGCGTGGGAAATCTACAAAGAGACGGTCGACGAGTGGAAGGCGGAAAAGGGGTTTAAATGGAGCAGCCTCGCCTTCATTGCTCTCGACCCCACCAGCGCAGACCAGTTCATCGCCGTGCGCAAAGACGGCACGTGGGCGGGCTCGATTGACGATATCAACGAAGACGCGCTCGAGGCCTTTGCACTCAACTTCTTCGGCAAAGCAAAGTCGCAGAAGCACAGGCCCAGCCCAAGCACGTCCCAGCCGAACGGCCAGATGCCAAACGGTAGCCCCTCGACTTCTGCCGAGGCCAAGCAGGACGCTGCGTTGCAGGCTCTGTATGAAAAATGGGCTACAGAGACATCAGTCATGTTTGCAGCTGCGGCGGCCGCCACCGCAGTCGGGAGGCCAAAAACACCTCGAAAGCTGCAGGTCCGGTCGCGCTCCAGCAGCACGGATCCGTCGTCTACGCCTCCGCCCCTCAGCCGGAGGTCTTCTTGCACGCCCAAGCTCTTCACCATGTTCCCGTATCTGCCGGGCAGCGTGACGACGTGCTCGCTGACAACGTGCAAGATGCTCAAGTCGGAGGAGAATAGCATACATGCGTGTCAGCACGATGTCGAGAAGCTGCTGCGCGCAAGTGGCCTGTACAGCTATGAGTGGCTGCGCCAGGAACGCCTCCAGTGGCATCCTGATCGCTTTGGCAGACTGTGTGCTGAGGAGTGGAGAGAGACGGGAAAGAGACTCGCGGGCGAGATGTTCAAGTTGATGAGTGTGTTGATGGAGGACGTTAGTCATAAGAATGAGAATGGCCGTAGAGGCTCATAACATGGGTGTGTTTGAAAGCGTCTAAACAGAATTGCAATGATCAGAGACTTGCAAAGGGGTACATGCTTTTAGAAGCATCACGAACAAGCAGAGACTCAGTATCCGCCGTAGAGAAAAGAAAGAAAATGCATCCGAAAAAGCAAAAAGGAATAATACGAAACGTGCCTCATAACAGGGAAAACACCAAGGTGAACAAGCGGAACGTCCAGTCAACGAAAACACACATACCGCTGTCAGCCCATGAACCAATCCACCCAGCCACAAACAGACAAAGAAAATCCAGAGCAAACCATTGCCAGTCCAGCGCGTCATTTACATACCTCCCTCAAAGTCGGCTCCAGCACCAGCACACCGCCTGGGCATCTCATGGCAAGTGTGCTCAAGTCCATTCTCGCCATGGATTGTGCACATGGTCCTCAAGCTGCATGGCCACTTCCACCTGCAGAACTGTGCACATGGTCAGCTCGAATACGTTGTAAAAAAAAAAGGGGGGGGGGGAAAGGAGACTTACGAGGCGACAGGACCTGTTTTTGCGATTACAGACAATACACTCGGAGGCACGAGGAGCAGCCAACGACGCAGTGCCATCTTCTTCGTCCTGCGGCATGAACATGGCGCCAGCGCGGCCATGCACGACGTCGCTTGCTACCGTGGAATTGGCCACTGCACCATCGGTATCCGGGTCGTCCGAGACTTCGATGCAAATTTCCGAGTCGCTAAAGGCATTCTGGCATGACAACCGGACACAGTCGTCGCAGGAGAAGGCGCAGCTCTAGGGGGTAGACGAGAATGAGTAGGTGAGGTGCTGTTTTGATGTGAAATCAGCATACCTCGCAGTCGGCCGGAGCCTCGCAGAGCTTGCAACCGCTGTTCTCGGGGGCGCCACCATGCTGGAGAGATAGTGGTGCAGAGCCGGGGGTTGCGCGTGCCGTGTTGGGCATTGTCCTGGGGAGAGCTGCGGAACTGGTAGCGGCGGGAATCCTTGAGGCGAGCGGCGTGTTTCGCGTTGCGAGTACAATGGGCTTGATCGTGGGCGTGCTGCTGGAACGTGAGGGACGGGGAAGAGTGACGGTAGTAGACCATGGTGAGGGAGCTGTGAACGTGACGGCAGTAGCCAAGCTGGAAAAGGTGACGGTAGTGGTCCATGTGGATGTGGTTATGATGGGAGTGACTTGAACAAGCACCGTCGACGTGCTCTTCAGTGGGCGTGGGATAAGTTCTGTGACGGTCTTGGTCACCACTGATGTTACCGTGAAGATTGAGGGCAGGGGTACTGGGATAGGAATTGTTTTCACTGTAGAGAGGCCTCTTGAAGTAGGGGCAGATGCTGATGTAGGGAGCGATGGCAATGTAGGTTCAGCTGCAGGAGTGCGACGCTCCGGTGGTACCGTGACGGCTACCACGTGGACGGTTGTGGTTTCGATCTCAATGGGTGGCAGATTGTCGTAGCAGGGAGGCAGCAGCTTGGGCCGGATGCTCATGCACATGGACAAATGCGATGCTGCATCCACACAAATGAAGTGCTGGCACCCTGGACAATCCCCATAGCAGTCCTAAGCATTGAGCGTCAGTACATGATAGCAACAGCCGTGTATTGTGCATCGTGACTTACTGGGCAGTTGGAGTTGTCGCAGGATTGACACTGGTCTCCTGTGAAGGCAGCATGACGCCCGAAAAGCGAGTGTGAGTCGGTACTGACGGAGACGTTCTGGCCGGGTGGAGCCAATCCGTCATCTGCAGTACTCTCGCCACGAGACTTCAAAGCAGCGATATCGGTAGCAGCGGCAGAAGCATGGTAGTACGAGCAGTAGTTATCTTCATCGCAACCGATGCTCCAGTCACCGTCAATGGGGACGGGTTCAGTCGCTTGTGTGTGGCGCGACGACTTGGTGGGAACTGACTTGTACAGTGGAAGACCTGGTGTAGCAATGCCCAGGGTAATGAAGCCGGCGAGAATGCTGACGCCGAAACGCATGATGAACTGGTTGCTGCTGTACAATGAACACTGCTGCCGTGCTGCTCGGATGAGGGGGGTATGGATGCTGGATGGATGAATAGAAGAGTGGATGGGATAGAAGAGTTGATGATGGGGATGTGAGAGGAAGATTGGAGTGTTGAGAGGAAAAGAGTGGTTTATATACCATGAGATGGGCGAGCACGGTGGCCGGCTGGTGGGAATCGAAGGTGAGCTGCTACTGCCGCATGTATCGTATTGTTTACCTGAGCCATGGCCGTAAGAGGGAGCCGTTTCCTTGAGTGTTACGGGGAGTATATCGAATTCAGTAGGAGCCGCTTGCAGAACGATAGTCACGGCTCGTGTGAGGGTTCTGGCCATGTGATTGTGAGAAGGCGCTTCGGGGTAGCTTTCCAGCCGAAGGGTAGTCGTGCCATAACGGGCCAGCACCTTCTTACGGCGAATTCCGAGACTTTGCTAGAGAGATGAAGATGGCAAGACAAAAGGCATAAATCCCTGGAAGTTGCAGCTCCATATTGGAGTTGCCCCCATCGGACCGAGAAGGGTCTTGTAACCGGCTGGAAAGCTTGATACCACTTTCCACAAGTAAGTACTTCCAATGTAACGCTTACCTCTCTCTGTGCAGCTTGCATAGGCTCAACTCGTAGTGAAATAAGCGCATATAGCCTGTGAGGGATTTGAGGCGAGTGAGATTGGTGGTTGGCAACCGAGCATCTCCCGACACGTAGGAAAAGCGCCACAGTGATTGCCGCCGCGACTCGACGCACGGCGAGCGGTGATTGAGGAAAAGACCAACCGCAGTCCGCCTTTTTGTCACCATGAATATCGGTTACGCCAATGGGCGAGAGTTTGTTTCTAATTTCTCTCTCACCTTCACAAATGCTTGCAGCCCCACCCAGGCAGCAGTCCCAGCCTTTGCTTGCGCCCTGACCTCACCCTCGCTTCCGTACAAATATACTACGCACGACTACCCCGTTTTTCTGCCCTGTACTCCCCACTGCAAAAAGCTACCTACTACTCAACTACCGCCAAATGCTCGACATGGCGCCCGACAAGCCGGCATCGCTGTTCGTGAGCCTCCCCCTCGAGGTACGACACACCATTTTTGAGCACGCAGCTGCACGTGAAAGTGCACCAAAGGAGCTGCTGCGTTTCTGGTTCGAGAAGAACGAGGTCGAGCAACTCATAGCTAAGCACATATCCGAGAACCCCGATGGACCTGCACCACGGGCAGTTTACGGCGACAACGAGCATGAAGAGGAGAGAGATAGTGCCGAGGAAGTTGAAGGCGGAGAGGACGATGGAGAGGGCGAGGAAGATGATGAGGAAGAAGAGGAACAAGGCCTAGAAGAGGAACAAGACAACGGTATCGAAGACGATGCCGGACAAGTCGAGCATGACAACGAGGGTGAGGTCGTGGAAAGTCACGGTGCTTCGGCGCGGACAGCTCAGCTGCGTCCTCCTACGCCTACCGTACGACCTCATAAGAAGTGGCGATTCATTCCCAAGTTTATGCGCCTGACCCACCATCCACCGCCTGTCGAGTTGCTTTTGACTTGCCAGCAGCTGTACATCGAGGCCAAGAATTGGTTTTACGATGCCGCTGTGTTGCGTATCTACCCAACCGCCAGCTTTGCCCATACGTCTTTCTTTGAGGAAGCCCTAGGCCAGATTTCGGATGCTGCCTTTTCACCCATTCACAATATTCGAAGGGTCGAAGCCGTTTTCGTTTGGGACTCTACCTGGATCCGCGCCGAGGAAACTGGCGTCGTCGGGGCCGTTTTCCCTGCTCTCCTTCAACAGCGAGCTAGTTTCCTATACAAGATCTTGTCGCAGGCACCCGACCTACACGAGCTTGTCATTCATTGGTAAGCCGCAATCGCCAACAGACTACACACAGAGTATGCTAATCCGGTTGATGATACAGGCATGACTCCGCACAGGATCACGAGAGTGCTAATCTCATGACTGATACTCTGGGACCCTTTTACACGCTACCCGCTACGGTCAAGGTTAAGGAGCACTACATCGCCGCCGATTCCAGACCCAGTAAGCGGAGTATTGCGGGCAGGCGCCGTGTCGAGTTTCAGAACATTGTCGACATGGGTCTGGATCGGCTTTTCTAGCTCCTTTGCCACTGCGGTTCCTCTTGCGGAACGCATGCATGCTGATGAAATTTTGTACGCTCAATCTGACAAGATCTTTGTGGATCTATTCGTTTTCTGCAAACAGCCAAGACGGCTCCTCCGATGCCCAGGCCTCAGTAGGTTTGGGCAACCCCGCATGTCTGATTGGCCAGAATTGCAGTCATGATAGGACCGTACAGACTAGGCGTTTTGGGACATTTGGACACGCAAATGGGGGCCGAGAATTCCATGTACCTGCAAATGGAACTTCCTAATGCACTACCTATCCGAAAATTTCTTTCCCTGCATGATGCTGCTGCGTGTTTCATTGGCTGTTACTTGAGCTCAGCGTACCTAATGGGGCGCACGTCAGTGGGGTACGCAATATGCCGAGGTAACCCCTTCGTGCACTCAATATTCTACACCTACGATTCGAGTAATGCTGGACACATCAGATTCGCAAACAGGGGCAGCCGCAGTCGATCGAACCAACAAGATTGCGGGGACGAGCAGCTGACACTGACCAAAACTTGACTAGAATCGGTGTAACTGTTCTGTCTGACACGAAAATCATCGTGGATGGACGACATACCGGATCAGGACTACTGTGCGAGCACTAGCACCACGCGGTACCTCTAGCCTGTTACCTAAATGCACCTCGCCTCAATGAGACTGCGGAGATGATCCACTTGGAGCACTAACACCAAGCTTCAGACAATGGGACATGGGGCTTACAGGGTACTCGAATTGCGGGGCAGCTTCACTGAGGACGAAGCCCGGCATGCCTTAAGGCTTGGGTGGTACAAGGCTATCTCAATGGGTAAAAAGGATAAGCATGCGCATGTCCGGCTATATATGCTGCAGTAGCCCTGACTTGCTGCGTTGTAAGATTGCCACTGTCGCTTTGTGATCTTCACACTTCTCACCATGGGTATCTACACCAAGCTTGCGGACGGCATCGACGAGGTCGATGTTATTATTGCTGGAGGTCGGTTCAACTGTTTACACACTGTCTGGCAACCTAAATCTAATTTGGAAACTCTATAGGCGGGACAGCCGGATGCATCATAGCCGGACGCCTTGCAGAGAACGACCCCTCCCTTTCCATTCTTGTGATTGAGGGCGGGGCAAACAACAAAGATGTTGCGAGCATTGTCAATCCAGTCTTTTACCTACAAAACCTTCTACCCGCCACGAAAACGGCCTTGTTCTACAAGGGCAACAAGGCCAAGCAACTCGCTGATCGCGAGCCTATCGTACCATGCGGCGGTACACTTGGTGGAGGTAGCTCTATCAATTTCATGATGTACACGCGTGCCCAACGCTCGGATTTTGACTCGTGGAACACTCCTGGCTGGTCAGCCGAAGAGATGTGGCCATTCCTGAAGAAATTGGAGACGTACCATGGACCAGGAAAGAAAGAACACCACGGCTACGACGGGCCTATACATGTCAGTAATGGCAGTTACCGTGCACATGAATCAGAGGATGATTTCATTCGTGCAGCCGCACAAGTCGGCATCCCCGAGATCGAAGATTTACAAAACCTCGAAACCAATAACGGTGTTCAGCGGTGGCAACGCTATATTTCACCAGACGGCAAACGTCAAGATACTGCGCACAGGTATATACATCCCAAGATCGATCAGCCGCAGTACTCCAATCTCCACGTGCTTGTCGAATCAAAGGTTGTACGCGTACTCTTCGACGGCAATAAGCGCGCAACTGGCGTAGAATACACACCAAACCCTGAATTTCAGTCCACAATTGGTTTGACTGCGCACCCAGTCAAGACTGTTCGCGCCCGAAAACTCGTCGTCGTTACATGCGGTGCCTGCGGCACGCCACCAGTACTGGAACGCTCTGGTGTTGGCTCCAAGGAAATTCTCCAAAGAGCCGGTGTACCCATTGTCGAGGAACTACCAGGTGTAGGAAAAGACTATCAAGACCACCATCTCGTCCTCTACCCCTACAAGTCCTCTCTGGAACCACACCATACCATGGATGGTATCTTGAGCGGACGTGTAGACGTGGCTGCAATGATGGAGAAGAAGGATCCAATGCTGGGCTGGAATGCCATCGACATATCATCCAAGATAAGGCCCACCGAAGCAGAAGTCAGCGCTCTCGGCCCAGAGTTCCGCGAAGCATGGGACCGCGACTTCAAAAACAATCCCAACGTACCACTGATGCTGTGCGGTATGATAAGCGGTTTTCTCGGCGACCCAACCAGCGTCCCAGCAGGACAGTACCTTACCATTGGAAACTACACAGCATACCCCTATTCGCGGGGCCACATGCACATTACCGGCCCAAAGCACGACGACCCGCTCGACTTTGACGTAGGCTTCTTCAACGACAAGAACGACATTGATCTCAAGAAACAACTCTGGGCCTACAAGAAACAACGCGAAATCCTGCGTCGCATGAAATATTTCCGCGGCGAACTCGCAGAAGGACACCCTAGGTTCCCCGCCAACTCTGCCGCCGCAGTCCAAGAATCCATTACAGCGCCGCTACAGAACGTGCAGGATCTGGTGTATACAAAAGAAGACGACGCCGCAATCGAGCAGTGGCTGCGAGAAAATGTAAATACAACGTGGCATTCCCTCGGCACGTGCAAGATGGCGCCGAGGGAGGAGGACGGTGTTGTGGACAAGAATTTGAATGTGTATGGTGTGAAGGGGCTCAAGATTGCGGATCTGAGTATTCCACCCAAGAATGTAGGTGCGAATACGAATAATACGGCCCTTGTGATTGGAGAAAAGGCAGCGGATATCATTATCAACGAGTTGAATGGGATGAAAGGAAAGCTATAAGCGCCAATGCGTAATTTTAGGTGCGCCGCTGAAGGTAGTTTGGCGCTATCATTCCAACAATGGACAGTGCTATATCTTGTTGGTTAATTCTTTTTTTCTGTAAAGATATGATCAGTGTGGGAGCAAAAGGTAATACCTTAAGCTCCAAGTCAAAGAGCTGTTTAGATATACTCCGACAATCAGAACATCCAAACACCACCTTCAATACTACGCACTGAAAAAAAAAATTCAAGATCCCTCACAACCTATACCTAAACCTCCTATTCTCGCGATCCGTGCGATCCAAAAACTCCTCGTTCTCCACCTGCATGCCAGCATCCTCTTCCTCTCTATCTCTGCGCCTGTTCTCCCACACATAGTACGCCCTCAGCAGCAGCGCCATGGCGGCCGCAAACGCACACGTAACCACAATGGTGATCTTGGCCGGCACAAAGCCCGGGTTATCTTCCTTGCGAAACGTCAGCGGGCCAATGATATTGCCGAGGCAAAACGACATGAGCAGGATAGCGTTCATGGTGACTTTCTTGGTGTGGCCCGCGTAATCGGCCGCGACCCAGGAGTACAGCAAAGGCAGACTCGACCCAATGCAGTTGGTCAGGTAGTTGCCGATCAGCTTCCCGGCTTTGGATTCCCCGGGCAGAAACGCCATCAGGCACCCGCCCAGCATGCCGGGCATTAGCAGCGCGAAGATGTTGATGCCGCGCTGGTTGAAGCGGCCGGCCAGGTACGTCGCGATCAGGATGGATATGATGCTGATGACGCCCGAGGGAAGTTGCAGCAGCGAAGTTGTTTTTGAGTCGAAGCCAAAGGAGCGGATTAACGAGGCCTGGAACGAAGACACGGCGCCGTTGGGCACGTTTGACGAAATCGTGATGAGTGAGAGCATCCAGGTCTGCGGGTCTGTGAGACACTCGACTACTTGGTAGCGCTTGAAATGGCGGTTTTCGATGCCCGTTTGGTTCTCGCGCAG
This sequence comes from Exserohilum turcica Et28A, assembly GCF_000359705.1. Taxonomy (NCBI): domain Eukaryota; kingdom Fungi; phylum Ascomycota; class Dothideomycetes; order Pleosporales; family Pleosporaceae; genus Exserohilum; species Exserohilum turcicum. The sequence goes on along the minus strand of NW_007360247.1, from coordinate 754,873 downwards.
CCGGTTGATGGCGTGGTATTTTTCCGCGGCCGTCAGGCGCGACGTCGACATGGGGCTGTCCGGGAGGAAGAGAATCACTGCTTCGTGTTAGTATGTAGCTGGAATCTTGGCTCTGGATGTTGAGAGAGAGAGAGAGAGAGAGATAGCGTACCGGTGATGCCAATGACGACAGTAACGAGTCCGACAACGAGAAACATGATTTGCCAACTGGTAAACGTGTCGCTGTGGTAATGCTGGAAGCCGAAACTAATCAGACTTCCAATCATGGTGCCCGTGCCGACACCAAGATACCAAATCCCCGTTCGAAATGGCTGTTCCGCTCTCTTGTACCACATTGACGTTATCAGGATTAGGCTGGGCGCAACGGCGGCTTCGAAACAGCCTAGCAGCACGCGTGTTGCGACCAACGCGCCGTAATTCTTGCACACGCATGTGAGCGTTGTGACCAAGCCCCAGAGAATAACGGCTGTCCCGAGGTATTTTGCCGTGGGCAGGCGCTGCATTGCGTAGCCGTGGGGAAGCTCGACGACGAGATACGAGACGTAGAAGAAGAGAGCGAGATTAGAGAACTGGTCGGTGTTGATGTTTGCGTCATCGTAGAGGCCCATTACTGCTGCGTAGTTTACTGGACGACAATCAGCATGTAGTTGAATTAAAAAACTAAAAATCTGTGCAAAACAGATTGGAAAACATACCCAGGGTTTTGTCTAGATACTGCAAGCAGTAACAACACCACATAAGCGGCATGATCATCCAGTCAATTTTGCGAAGCAATCTCCGCTCCTCCTCAGCAGTCAGTTCTCCAACATCATGCACTGTTTTGAGAAAATTCAGTGCTTCATCGCCGTTCTGCCGTGTCTCATGGATACTCCCGATGTCGATGTCGGAATTGTGTGGGGAAAGAGGAGCGCCATCCCTTGATTTCAAATCGGAGGCTACCACTTTCTCTGGGGCAGTCATATTTGCTGGATTGAGAATTCAAGGCCTTCAACCAGACAAATACTGGGTGTTTGCTACTCTATATCGTATATAGGATATTCCCTTGCCGAAAAGGCGGCTCACAATGTGCCGCGCTCCTTGTACCTTTGCACATGCCGGCTTGACAGCCGATACTCGGCATATCGCAATCCATCTCTATCTCTCGTAGGATTTCTCTGAAATGCAGGGGGCTATCAACCAAACATCAGTATTCACAGCGTTCAAGTCTTATCGTAACCCTTGCTCTGACGTTGTGGAAAAGTCCCCAGATCTACCCCCATCTACCCGATACAGGTTAGTTCCATCTTTGCTTGTGGCAGTGGACATGGACGCCAAGAAGGTAGGGTACGATATAAGAGTGTAACTGAAGGCGCATGGTGTATCTATACGGTGATGTCAGCGGAGATAGAGCGGAAGTGATAACGGCTCCCTAATCGCGTGCGGCGCGCTAAGCGGGGTTAGGAAGGTGGTGGCAGTGGAGGGGCGAGGGGGGTTCTCAACGACGTCAAGATCTGCGAATTTAGTGTTGCTATACAAAAGTGGGAGTATCGTGTTGTAACTCCCATTGTTGGTGCAATCAGAGCGTTGGTATTTAAGTCATATCTGATTCATGCCGTTTCCGTCCATCCACGGGAAGTTGCAATCACGCATATTCTCTTGTATCAGAGAAATATGGAAAGGGTTACGTTCGTGGCTTGCAATCAAGGATACCAGAATATACTTATAGCAAGGCCGTCACAATGTACACAAGTGCGGGGTAAGAGAAGTTGTCAAAACGATTCAATGGCAGTGAACTCTGTGACAAGACTTGAGCTACACTCGTACAAGGACACGAGATTCAGAACGTAGATCGTGAAGCACAAGACTAAGAGGCCGCATCGTCTTGCAACGTACCGAAGGTGGTATCCCAATAGCGGTGGGTCATGCGTGTTGGAATGAGTTAAACCACTACAGTGTTCATTTCAGCTCTCTCTGCAATATCCTTTGCCCTCCTCTTTCCATCTTCATGACTGGTCATGTATCGCATCAGTTCTGGTAACTCATCCATGGATAAGCTGACTGGGATAAAGTGGACCCAGGGAATGAGCCGTTCGTCGTGCCATTCGCGTAGAACAGTCTGCTTGAGCACAGCACTTCGCGATCTCAGCAAAGTGTAAAATCGCCCGCTGAAGGAGTTGCCGTCTGTGTCGAAGACGAACTGAGAATGGAACTGCCGGCTTCTTTCTTCTCTCTCGCCCATTTTGCAGAACTGATTCTGCTCGGCGCAATCCTGGTCGTCGCATTGAATGGCAGCAGTAAACTTGACGTCGAATAAATTGCTATGGTTCTCAATTGCCCTGTAGCTGGTCCAATGTCCGGGCTTGGACTCTTTGAGGTAAGCATAGTTGGTGTGATTCAAAGTCTGTACCAACTTTGCAAGGCGCTGACGGTGTGAGTAATGCCAGGTACCGTTCCAGCTATAACTGCCAGTAGTGCTTCCAGCCCAATAAAGATTACCAGACTTTTGTTCCCAAAGTGGATCCTCGCCGCCATTGTAGTCTCCTTGGTCCATCTTTGCAGCATACCAAGGGCTGGGATACACGATATCTCCAAATGTAGTCGGAGCTCCCTGGGATAGAACGGGAATAGGTGCATCGGTAATTACACAGGTCATGGGCGATGAGAAGAATCCATGCATAAGACCAAACTCAGGGTGCGAGCAAACATCCTTCGTATGGTACCAATCCTGGACCAACGGGAGCCCAAGATCATGGCTAGCAGGTGAGTTTCCCTTGGTAGGAGTTTGTTCGCATGGTTCGGTCGTGCGGTTCCAGATTGACACGTGATGCGCATCATAGAACTCGGGCTTCGAAACGCCTCCAATTTCGAGCATCTGTTGTGTAATGATGACTCTAGGCTCATCTAATATGTTAACAGCAAAGTCGACATTAGGTATATCATTAGCCACCTCTCCAAGAAGCTTTCCAAGATCATTAACAATCCAATCGCCTTCTTGGCCATAGTATTGTCCATCGCTGATGCCGCATTTACGCAAGGCAAGATTTTCTATGCTTGACACATGATCAATGCTCTCACGAAGGCGCTGAGGTGGGATTTTCCAGAATGGCTTGAGATCCTCGTCGATCATGTCAAAGTCATCGATCAAAATCGAATTCTTGGATTGGGCGTACGAAAACCACTTGTCAAATCCAGGAGGTGGATCTCGCGAGTATCTTCTTCGGTACTCAGTCTCAGCAGATTCAAGAGTTCTAGACTGACGTTTGACAAGATGCTCAAAATCTACTTGAGCCTTGCGAATGAGTGGTTCAACAGGGTGATATGGACTCGAATTGGATGTCCCGGGCCAGGTTACTCCAGGTAGAGAAGGGACATGCCCACTGAAAGAGGTATTTTGCCAAACCGACAAAACAGACCATATGGCAAAGGCGACTAGCAGCATTCGTGGTTTCTCGGTTTTCGGTATGAAGTCGATGATTTGATATAGGCTCAATGCTGCAACGACTATGCGGGCGAATGTCTGAACTTGGCCCAATGGGCCGGCTGCAATTGATTGCAAGGAGTTTTCTGAGACAGAAACATAAGCCCAGATCGTAGGCGCAATTTCCCACCTAGTGTCTTGTGTCTGACGTAATCAGTGGTTAAGATGGGACAGTTCAGATTTTACTACGACTTACCAGCCAGAAAATGACGACCCAATGGGCAGCCTTCATACTGCCTGTAAAGACGGCATTTATCGTGCTAAGCGTATTTCCAGGCCATACAAACATGATGATTGTAGCCATCATTGCAAGCAATCCGATCGCACGTATTGCAATAGAGAAAATCACGTGTCGAGCATGTGACCGCACTTGTCCATGTATCTCGCCAGAAAATCGGCCAAACAAGTGAATCAGCGATCCGTATATCCCTATCAGGCCAAGAGCAGTTGGGGCGGCAAAAGCTAACTGCTTCGTGTCAAGGCTGGGCACAACCGATAGAAGCAGCATCACACCCATCGAAAGTGCAAGCCAAGAATGTCGGAAGTTTCCAGGAAGCCATGCCTGTAGGCGCGTGATCAATGTGTTCCCAGATAGAGCAATCAATGTGAATGCTACCAAAGGCTATTGCGAGTTTGTTAGCAGCTTGGCGGGAACCAGGGGAAAGAGGGCTGCTTACTATAGACCACGTTGCGTCAAAAAACGAAGAGGAGACTGCCGTGGCAGCTATAGACGATGCAATGATCCAGTAGGTATATGTTGGCGCAGCCGCAAAGGCGACACCATGGTTGTTCGAGCGATTCAGGCTGGGTAAGGGGAAAAGGCGAATGACTGTAAGAACAAGCAACCAGCATATCAATTCAGATACTAAGGGCGTGACCCCATCACAAGAAATCGGGCTAAGAGCTGCTGTTAAAAGAGCTGCCGCTGTTGCTGCGGTCAAGCTGCCGACACTTGTCGCGTCGACCCAGCCCATTGTGAATCAGAACAAGTGAGCATGCGATTGCATGAGGCATATCAGATCGGGGCAATGAGCATCTAAATGTCCTTTTCTGTCAGTGTGGGCGCCCATCTGAGCGCAGCGGGATTTTTGTACATAGTGGACTCAAAATAACGCACTGTGCCACTTAATAAGGTGCTTACAGTAATACTTAAAAGTCTGATCACGAAGGCCCGACACGCCATCACCGTGAAACCTCAACACCACGTCCATGATTTCGCTGCGTCCATGAGAATGTAATTGCGATGTCTGCTGCTATTGGAAAAGCTCTATCAAATTTGCAACATAGTCGTTTACGCCACTAAAAATATCTCCAAGGCTCAGGGGTGGGTACCACGTTACTAGCTGCTAATAGAGACTTCCTGCAAGAACATCGTTCAGGTCACGCCTGGAGCGGGGAAAGGCGTCGAGGATTCATCCCAATTGAGCTATGTCTTTCTTTTGCTGCAGCACAGCAATGAGGTGGCGTTTACCTTCTTCTGTCAGGGCCGTGCTGCTTCCCAGGGGTTTTGTTCTCTGTTCGGCATACAGGGTATAACCAGTCTCACCTCAGTCATGCGGTTAGCCGTCTTTAAAGTTTCCTGCAGCTTCTTCTCACCATACTGTCGCTCGCTCCCTCTGGCTCAGTCTGAAATTCGTTATCTGTTCAATAGCGATTTGGCGCCTACGCCACACATTCTCATCAGCTCGCTTCTGCAGACGTTACAAGTCGCACTCGCTACACAATAAGTCTCCACTGACTGTAGCACGAACCAATACGATCTAGATGGCCCTTATCAATTAGAAAAAGTCAATGTAGGTGATACAAACCTAAGATCTATCTCATCAACGAGGATCATTGGCGGTCAGACCTTTACTAGGTGATGATTGGAACACCAAAATCTTCACTTCCAAGACATGCAAGCCATAAAAGTACTCGAGAGGTGGCAAGGAAGGGACATGGGATACTGGCCTCCCTTCCACGCTTAGTGTTGTTGGAGACAAGATCGATGAAGTTTCTAGGATAAATCCCAGTAGGCAAGGAATTCAACTTCAAGTGTTAACTGCTGAGAGCTGTTGATGCTGAGACATAAGCCCGGTTATAATTGAGAATAAACTGATCACAAATTCTGACCGAAGCATACATGGACCGGAGCTGGGCATGTTCGCGCTAGGATATGGGAGCAATCATAGAATTGTGCTACCGATCAAAAATTCTCCAACATTCTAATGGTTGGGCGGGATACCCAGACATCGCCCACAACGACAGCTTTGCCAGTTCATTTCCACATGGGTTGCATGTTGGGTCGGCATTTCGTGACTAACCGGACCGGGCCTGCCTTGCTGATCGGTGGTTACGATAAAGGCAGGCATGTTGGATCCTACACCTCATTATCGTGTCGCCTTGCCTGATGAGGCACAGAATCTCAGCAAAGGGACATGTACTTAGATCAAAGACCAGAGGTCACCGCCAGATCGTCATTGTATCATAATTTTCTCTCCACTTCTTGTTGCCGGTTCCTGAGTCGTATATTGCGCCACGGCACATTCGACGGTACTTCATTTCTAATTAACCTATCCTTTAGCTGACACATAACTAAGATTTCATTGCATATTATAATGAAAACATAATTTCAAAAGATTGAAGACATGCTAGGAGGAAGTCTCCTCACTACTATATCCAATTCGGTGGTGTTCAGTCTAACAGCATTTAGCATTTGTGTTATGACCTTTAAGCTTTTCCTTCACATATCAGCTTAGTCAGCCTCAAAACCTTGATCAAACCCACCGAATTCGGCTGCACGCCTTTATTTTTGTGACAAGGCAGTGACTGGGGCTCTTTCATTTCCTGTTGGTCAATTTACTAGCAGTTCACGCTTGCTACACTATACTACGTAGCTGCGCAACACATGTCCAACGCGCTGCAGTTCCATTACGCAAAATCTCATCATAATTGCTTTTGTATAATAGTAAATTCACCTATTCTAGTACTCGAAAATTTCCATGTACAAGCTGACATCGATTTGGGAGCATGCTTCTAAAATGCGACCCATAAGGCTAATCGCTCTAGTAAGAACTTGGCACAAGACTATTCGCCCAGTCCTCTACATCCTTGAATTTGCCCTCGACATCATCTGGGATCCCATTTCCATTTGCGTCCACCCATGGCTTCCCAGGGTCGATGGTACCAGGCCCATCCATCGGATCCGCCTTCTCATCAGTGATCAACTCTCCCAACTTGCCATAGCTCTTCAACTCAGTAATGAGCCGCTGATCGATCGAATCTCGGACTCTACTCGCACCAGCACTCTTCGCAGCAAGCTGCAATGCATCGGCTGCAGCTAAGATCTTGACTGGTGCCGGATACGCAAACTTGGCGCTCTGGATATTCATACCACCGTAGTTCGCCGACGACAGACTGGGTTCCGCTCCATTCAGCACGCCGTCCTTGTTGGAATCGTAAAAATTACCTTGGACATAGCCTTTGAAGTTGCCATTGCCCCGCGTGAAGGCGGGTAAAGTTGTGCTGGGCCCACTGACAAAGTAGTTGCCCACGATATTCGCTTCGCTCTCCGCACTCGAGTCACCTGCAATGTATCCACCCCCGCCACCCCAGTTATACACCACGTTATTGGTGAAGTCGTTTGTGCCCTTGACCTTGGGGTTGCGCGTCTTGTTATGAATGTACAAGTTGCGGAATAGGCTGATGCCATTACCGAGCGCAGTCTGCATCAAGCCTCCGCACGAATGTGTCTCGAGGCCCTGGGCTATGATGCTGTTTTGGATGGTGATGTTGCCGACTTCGTTGCCATTGATGGAAAATGTTTCGTCGCGGCCCCAAGACACGGACACGTGGTCAAAGATCATGTTGTGGCCTTCTGCAATGGTGATTGCGTCTTTTCCGCTGGTTCCGCTTCTGCCCATGCGGATGCGGATGTAGCGTACAATGGCGTCGTCGGCGTTGCTGAAACTCCAGCCATTGCCGTAAACGGTTATTCCGTCGCCTGGTGCAGTCTGTCCGAGGATCGTGACTCGTTTCGAAACCACCATGCGGTCGGCAATGGTAATGAGACCGCCGACGGAAAATACGACTATACGGTTCGGTTGCGAGACGGCGTCTCGAAGGGAGCCAGGGCCAGAATCTTTGAGATTGGTAACAACGTAAACAGTGCCACCTCGACCGCCCACTGCATTTTGACCGAAGCCTTCCGCGCCCGGGAAAGCGAGGCCTGACGCGGATGCGGCTAGTAGAGCGAGGAGAGCGAGGAAGTGCATCACGGGCAAGAATTGAAGGTGTAGCGGACACTTAGTAACTGGACTACACGAAGATCTTTTAATCTAGAACCTGAACCATGGGAGCAGCAAGGCATACCCGCTGCCAAATTTCCGGTTCATACGAGTCATTTGTTTTCAGCCTCGCAAACGGTTAGTGAATCGTGGGGTTTGTTGTTCCTTTAATTTATCCCGAGCACTGCTGATCGCCACGGAGCATTCGTTGCGTATTCCTCCAATCAAGCACCCTGGCACGAGGTTAGGTCAAGCCACATGATATGTACTAGAATGATTAGACATCAACACGTAAATTTGGGAATGCAATTATGAGGAAGGTGATACCAGATCATATGTGAATTGGTATTGCCAAAGTGCATGTCATGATCTGATCACGGTACTAACTGGCATTCTTTTCCCTTCTAATGATGTGTACCAGAAGCAGTCTCCTCTTCTCCAGTATTCGCTTATAGTAGTTAGCAGAGGACCTATGCGCTACCCCAACATAAGGGGGATACGGGCCAATGCACGAGCCTTGACACTAGATGGAGTGTGACTTAGAGAAGTGTAGCGACTTCACTACTGAAAATCACTAAGAGAATAATGTGCGGGGAAAATGTGTGGGGTAGTGGTGGTATCGCAGCGCGTGTAGATGATTTTCTCCGTAGACGTGGCGTATGAGCATGTGACCGTGCCTTGCCGCCGCAGAGATACCGACGGTTACCGGAAGATCTCAGTGATTCCAAAAAGCTACCAACATAGCCGCCTTTCCCAATCCGCACTATGTAGTCCGGCAAGGCAGCCAGCCATCTAATCTTCCACTTAGCCAGCTGTGAATGAAACGGCTGGGGGTCCTGAGAAGAGATTTTGCTAGTCCACAATTCTGGGCTCTTTCGGATATAATTATAGTTTCAACGTACATCTATCAGGAGACCAGTTCTGGAAGGTCTAAGCACTAGAAGTACTAATATAGTGTGGCTTGTGTGAGGTGGCAAAGCAACCCGGCCGTCGCGCACGTATTACCAGATGCGAGTACACTACAGCGCTCTGCGCTGGAAAAGCAGCCAACATTCGCATTTGCAGAATTGGATCGGCTTTGGAGAAGCTTGCGAAGCCAGAAATAAAGTTTATGGCAGCGCGCACAAAAGTGTTGTTCATGATGTGCCTGAAATTACTAGGCTGAAGCATGCTGGGGGCTGAAACAAGGTACACGTGTTTTTGTGGAGTGCAATTTGGGGCGCAGAGCTTGGAGAAGCTTGAAGAAGCTTGGTCGAACGAGCGAACTTGCAGGATCAGTTCAATGCCGAAGGAACTGCCAGTGTTTGCCGACCACTAGTTGCCACGAATATACAATTGGGTTGTCGGAACTCTCGAGAGTCGCAATCTCCCTCTAGTCATAAAACGTGAGGTCCGTGCAGAAGGGCATGAATAAACCTTAAGGGTATTAGCACACCCGGTCTGAATATGCCTCACACCCCCTCATCAAAGGAAATCGAACAGTACTAGCCCGAATACAGTTAGAGACTGTTCGATTTCCTTGAGGAGGTGGTGCTCACTCAACGGAGGTGACTGTCAAAAGTTCTTGCTCAGGCGCGGATCTATCGGACCAAATTCTCTTAATACACTTTCTATTATCATTTTAGCGTGTAGATAATATATCTTGATAGAGTTAGCATATTACTATAAGTGTATTCTTTAACAGCTAATACATTTTCTAAACTATTCTATTAAGTAAGGGCTTCTATTTACAAACTTAGTACTTATGATTTATAGTCTTAGGCGGTATTTTCGGCGGTAATAAAGGAACCCCTGTTAGCAAGAACTTTTGAAAGCCACCTCCGTACTGCAGGAAGTGATCCACATCAACAAACTGTATTTTCGCCTTACCAGAAGAAAATTACGTGTCGCATTTGCTCGCCCTAAAAACCCTTAGCTAACGTGCGCAATAGCAGCCCTCGAGCTCACGCCAGATGTTTGGTTTCCGTTCCGCCCGTTCCCTGTCTCGCTTCTCTGGCTGAAAAAAGCTCTACCTCGGAGCACTAGTACTCGGAGATTCCGAGTCTTCCTACGGTGTCAGACTAGGTGACATAACGGATGATGTTTTGCGAACAGAATGGGGCCACTAGGCTAATGGCCCTTAGTCACGTGAACCGTGATGGAGTCATGTTGACCTCATGGTGCATGGCACTCAGAGACAAGGTTTGGGATTCTCCCAGGAATCGGGAAATCCGAAAAGAGCCGTACGCCATCTAAAAAGGGATCAACCGTTCAATGTGCTGGGGAACAAGGCACTCTATGTCCATGTGGCGCGATATGCGTTCCAGGGTCAAAATAGAACCCCTGAATAGATTCGAATGACTAATGTAGATCACGTTCAACGCGAATTCACGTCTCGCAAGCCTCTTTCAATGCCTCAACCAACACTCGCGCTATGCTTGAAATTGTAGCAAGATCTCAGAAAACCTTCTTTTTGTAGTTGAAAATGCAAAGCGAAGAAAAGACCGCAAAGTCTTCCGGTGAAGAATTCAAATACAGAAGAGCTCGAGTAGTCATTACTTCTAGCCCGAATTAAAAGGAGTAATACAAGCGATTTCAGGCGACCCGATTTATTCCTACAATGCCCTTGGCTTTTTTAGACGCGCACTTTCTGGAGCTGGAGATACGCTTGGCCTTTTACGCTGCATGACTGTGTCTTCGATATCGTCATCAATGGCGGTATGCCGTGGCCTAAAATCGCAACCGGCAGATAGTATGTCCTCTTCGCAACAGCTCCAGACTACAGATCTGTCTTCTTGTTTTACCGTTCTGCCAGGATGGTATAAACAGGGCGCAGAAGAATTCAAGAATGGTTCATGGCATCTGGTACAGATCTTGGCCGAGCTTGCAGATGTTGGTTCTGCTTTGACAGATATGTTTGGTTTGCGATCGAGTGCGGATGAACCTTCAGGCCGAATATACGACGGTGTCGAGGAAGCCATCGGACGCCTTACCTTTTGTGAAGATGGGCCAGGACGGCGCAATTCTCCGTCAGAGCTAGGCGTGGAAGGCGTGCCTGGCTCGTGTTTGACCTGCGATATTGTCTGAGAGGCATACGACTCTTGTCTGGGCTGACCTCCCCGGCTCTCAATGGCTGGCTCTGAAGGTCTGTTGCTGTATAGACTGGGAGGATTCGGCCTCGCTAGCTTCTTTTTCATTTTTTCATAGGCGTCATCGCTATCGTTGGGATTTCGAGCGCCAGCATGCGATCGTTCATGGTTAATCCGAAGCTGGTTCATTATCGTTTGAGCGCAGGTTGAGTGAGGCGCCAGCCCCCGCACAAGCGCACCAGAGAATGCAGGCGAGATTTGGCATAGTTCCAGAAGCACTTGTTGCAAAGCATAGGGACTGGTGGTGGAAATTATCTCCCTAAGGTGAGTGGGGTGGATAAGCCGTGTTTGCTGTGCAGCAGCAGGGGCGCGGAAAAGCGTTGCTGGCTGGCTGGACTCGCTTTTGACGCTTGGCATGGTGTAGTATGCCGGCTGATGCCCGAAATATAGCTGAGTTTGCCGCAAGGGTGCGCGTATATGTTGTGTTGGACGCGGCTGTGGTTCTGGCTCGGGCGAGGAGAGAGTAAGGTCGATGGTGTCATACTCACGCTCGTTTGTCTGCGAGCGCGCCATGGTTGGTTGGGTAAGAATAGAGCTCTACCAAGAAAAAGCCAACGGCGACACGACACGACGTTAGCGTGTGGGGGACAGGGTGGAGTCTGGAGTGAAGGTGAACTGGTCACAGCGCGGAACAGACGGTGACGGTGAGGCGGCCTGCCGGCACCCGTCGATCCCCTTAGCGCAACGCCCGCTCACGTGAGCGCACAGACCAGGCATTCTACAGCTGGTCACACCCCCCCCCCTCCGACCATTCCCAATCCAACCCTCTACCGAATGCAAATGCCCAACGGGATGTTTCTCCAATGCCGCGTCACCCCATGGACCCTTGCGTGGTGCAATAGAGTACGGACGTGACTGTCAAAAGTTCTTGCTGAGGCGCGGATCCATCGGACCGAATTCTCGTCATAACCTTTCCACGATTAATTCAGCGTCTAGGTACAGTAATGTAGCCTAATATAGTTAGCCTACTACTACAAGTGTACACTTTAGGAGCTATTCTTTTCTCTAAACTTATATTTTAAAGCCTTTTAGTTGCAAATAAAGTATAATTTATAGTCTTTGGCTGTATTTTTTGGTGGTAACCAAGCAGCCCCTGTCAGCAAGAACTTTTGAAAGCCACCTCTGTACAGAGGTGGCTTTCAAAAGTTCTTTCTAAGGCGCGGATCCATCGGACTAAATTCTGGTGATAACGTTTCCATGATTTACTTAGCGTGCAAGAAATAATGTCTAATATAGTTAGTGTATTACTGTAAGTGTATACTTTAGTAGCTATTATTCTCTCTAAACTTCTATTTTAAGGGCTTTTAGTTGCGAATATAGTATAATTCTTAGTCTTCGGCTATGTTTTCGGTGGTAACCAAGGAACCCCTGTTAGCAAGAACTATTGAAAGCCACCTCTGTACGGAGGTGCCTCACAAAAGTTTTGTCCTGCCAAGAATAATTTAGCCGAAATCTGGCCGCTCT
>NW_007360247.1:736466-741331 GCF_000359705.1 Exserohilum turcica Et28A | reverse complement strand
CGTACTTGTTGGATTATCTGCTCCTTTACCTTATCCGTCTGCTTTGAAGGTCGGCCAGAGCGAGGGGCGTCTTGTACGTGCTCTGGGAGGATCTTAAGAGGGAGAACGTTTGGCTCGAAACCAGCCTCAATAGCTCTACTATAGATACGATTGACCGTACGAGGATGAACACCAGTAAGTTCAGAGATCTGTGATGTAGACTTGCCAACAGAAGGTGACTTTAACGCCACAATTAAGGTGCGGGTGTAAGGATTAGTATTAGGAGACATTGTAACGATAGATACAGACAAATCGTACAGCTACTCAGCTCAAAGGTGGGAGTTGCGCCAAGAAGAGTTATGCCAAAGCGCTGAGATTAGCGTGGGACAAAACTTTTGTGAGGCACCTCCGTAATCACCTGGCATCCGGGCATACTGAAACATCGGACCCACTGATTTCTTAGTGCATCGTCTGGGGTATCGCTGCTGGTAATTGCCCGGTCGCCAACGATCGTGTCGAGTGTTTTTCCATGGCGGAAAACCAAAGTTTCGAGCGACAAGGTGCATGACCCGTATTGTAGGACATACAGGGCTCAAGGCAACGTGGAATGTGCAATGTGCACAATTGACGTCCAAATTTGTGCAAAACCTGGTGTTATATCTATCGTGCGTATCCCCTCGTCCTTCATCACTACACTTGTCTCTTGCCAATCAGTCTTCCACCATGCATTTCTCCCTCGCCTTTGTCCTTTCACTGAGTGCTACTGCTGCTGCAGCGCCTGCTACACTCGTAGCACGCGCTGGACGCACGTCTGCCCCATCGGGCTGTCTGACCGTGGGCAGCAGCGGTACATACAAAACCGTACAGGCTGCCGTCAATGCACTCAGCACCTCTAGCACCAGCGCGCAGTGTATTTTTATTGCCAAGGGAACCTACAAGGAGCAGGTCTACATTCAGCAGCTCAAGTCAGCCTTGACTATTTACGGCCAGACCGAAAACACCCAAGACTACAGCAAAAACACCGTCACCATTACCCAGGGGAAGAGTCTGAGTAACTCTGGCAGTGACAACGCGTCTGCCACCCTCCGTGCATGGACCCCCAACTTGAAGGTCTACAACATCAACTTTGTCAACACCTATGGCCAGGGTTCGCAGGCCCTCGCACTGAGCGCCAGTGCCACTAATCAGGGCTACTATGCTTGCCAATTCAAGGGCTTCCAAGACACTGTACTGGCAGAGACTGGCAACCAGGTCTACGGCCAGTGTTACATTGAGGGTGCCACCGACTTCATCTTCGGCCAGAACGCAAGGGCGTGGTTCGATGGCTGCACGATTGGCGTGCTTGCCGCCAACCTGGGCTTTATTACAGCCAATGGCCGCAACTCCGATTCCAACCCGTCTTACTACGTTATCAACAAATCTAATGTCAGTGCTGCAGCGGGAAACAATGTTCCAAACGGTGCCTACTACCTCGGTCGCCCGTGGAAAGACTATGCTCGTGTTGTGTTCCAGGAGACTAGCCTCAGCAGTGTCATCAATTCACAGGGCTGGACCACATGGAATGGCAATGCCTCGAGTACAGACCATGCCTTGTTTGGCGAATACCAGAACACTGGTAGTGGCGCTTCAACCACGCGGGCGTCCTATGGCCAGCAACTCAGTGCTCCCCTTACCGTCGATACGATATTGGGAAGCGACTACAAGACCTGGGTTGATACATCCTACTTGTCCTAAGTCAATTCTGTACGCGGGAACGCCTGTGGAGGATAATTTTAGCTAGCACTCCCTCAACAAATTAAGTAGCAGGAGTCTGTACCTTAACCTGGTACTATAATACAGCGCAACATTAAAATTCTATAAATCCTTTTGGATATATAGAATTTCTCTAGTACTAAGAGTAGACTAGCGAATAGGTAGGGGTAGGGTAGGGGTAGGGTTGGCTTATATAATACCCAGCCCTACCCCTACTTCTACTTACACTAACGTGACGGATAAGCGAGTCGGTCAGACAAGCGAGTCAGTCACCCTACTAACTTTAATCACCCACTACACCTTTGCGTACAATGCCTCTAAGCCACGCATCTTAGTTAATCTCTTATAAGGTAGATATTTAGCTTGCTCTCTCTTCTTTAGATAGAAACTAAATCTAAAGTACCTAACGCGCTACTATAGCTTTTAATATTCTAAAATTAACACTAATTAACTAACGCGCTAAGAAGCGCGCGTAACGCAATTGCTAGCCTAACTTAAAGAAGCTTACTAAGCTAGAAGAGGAGGTAATAGTTAGTTATATACTTAATCTTAACTTACGTAGATTTACGCCTATGTACGCCGCTATACGCAATATAGCTAATAAGCTGCTAGCTACGCGCGGCGCTAGCTAGGTTAGGTAGAAGTAGCTAGCTAACTTTGTTAAGCCTATAGATAGTCTTATAACGCGTTTTAATTAAGCGTATAATAGGTAGAGAGCTCTATGTAAAGATCTAGTCCTAATTAAGAGCTAGTTTAAGCTCATAAAGCAGATAAAGGCTAAGTATAGCATCTATAATAAGAACGTCTATAACTTTAACAAAGCTAGCTTTATAATAGGCAAGATTATAACTTAGCTAGTTATAATAGCTTTAGAGAGAAGAGGCTAGCCAAAGGTAGTTAAGCTAGGCAATTATAAGTAGGTGACGCTAATCGCAGTAATTAACGCAGCTAGCTAGGCAGTTCCACTATTCCTTATCTTCGCTAGCAAATATTATCTATCCGCCTAGTACAAGGAAGCAGAGATCCCACGCAACTAGGCAATTGTAGTTAGTAACAATAGCTAGACAAATAATAAGCTAGGTGTTACCTAGCTAAAGCACTTTAATGCTTACACAAAGACTTGCATTATTAGCACACGTTGTCTACTTATTCTTAATAGCTATAAGAGCTATTAGTCTTTTAAGTTTTAAGAGCTTTGCAAGGAGAATAATATCTACACGCTCTATATGCTACTACATTCCTCTTACCTACTTTAACATTTTAACATTAGCTACTTCTTGCTATTAAAGCGCGCGTATAGCTGTAAGGTAGAGAGCCTAATACGCAACTACATTGACTACATTACTAAGCTTAAGTTTCTACTAGCGTTTAAGATAGCGTTTAATTAATTCTTCACGCTAGCTAATATCTGCTTAGCCTTTTAAGGCGCAGGCCTTATTCCTCTTTAGCTAGACGCTATTCTATTAAAGCTAGACATAAAACTACGCACGCCTACTACTCTAGTAGCTACTGTCACAAAGGCTCTCTAGTAGGCTCGTACCCTAAGTAACACACGTAAGTTTAAAGCTTAATTAACGCTAATACGTAATTAGGTTTAGCGGCATAAGAGCTCTTTGCTAGTATTAATTATTATAGCAATTAACTAACTTAAGAAAAGGGCTAAGGTTATAATACTCTTAGCTAAGCTAATACGCGATTAGATTACTAGCCTTAAAAGGGCTAATAAGGTAGCAATAAAGCGTAGGTAGCGTAAAAGGAAGTAGATATAGAAGTAAGGAGTGCTAATAAAAGGAGCTAGAGAGGATCTACTCGCTTAGCGTAAGGCTAATTAGTAGATTGCTCATGAAGAGCGTTAGGGAGGAGAGCGATCAGGTGTCAGCCGCCAGGCTCTAGCGCGCTGTAGTAGGTGCAGAGAGACTAGCTATAACTCACGTACATGCAAAAACGATAGTCTAGATAGTAATTAATTTATTACGTTAATATCTACTAAAACTAATATAATATAGTAAAGCTATACGCTTATAGAAGTGCGTAAAGTTAGTGAGGTGACTAACTCACTTGTCTAACCAACTCGCTTATCTATCACGTTAAGGTTTTTTAGTATAAGTAGAAGTAAAGTTACTAAAACCTAAATAGAAGTAGAGTTAAGTTAGCTAAGACCTAAGTAGAGGTAGAGTTAGGTTAGCTAAGACTTAAGTAGAGGTAGGGTTAAGTATATAACTATTAAGTTATGCTAGGTTAAGGTCTTATTTTATTATAAATATTAACTACGTTCTCTTACGCCTACTACTACTCTATACTAAGCTTTAATATTAATATTATTATTATAGAATTAAGTTCTATTTACTATTATATAAGTGTACTCTACTTAGACTGGCGAATGGGTATAGGGTTCCCGAGATGGGTATAGAGTAGGGTAGGGTCGCACAGACGTTGGGTAGGGATAGGGTTAGGTCGCACGGACCTGGGGTAGAGGTAGGGTTAGGTCGCACAGACTATAGGTGAAGGTAGGGTTAGGTAGACTGTAGCGTGGGTAGGAGTAGGGTTAGGTTGCATAGATGTTAGGTAGAGATAGAGTTAAGTTGTACTATCTATAGGTGTACTTAAATATAGAGTACTTATACTAAGTACAAAGTCCTTACGTAGAGAAATTCTATAATTATAAGTAATTTATCAATTATATTTAGTTATTATAAAGAAGTAGGGCGCGTTATAGGATAGTGTAGGTATTAGAAATAAATGAGATAATATTTATCACGACTTGTTATTGTTATAGGCGAGAGAGGCCTAACTAACAAGTATGCATTCACCTATTGTATAGAAGAAGAAAGATATAGAAAAGAACTATCTAGAGAGCCCTCCTTTTATAGTTATTACTTATACAAACGCTTAGACCTTTAGTCTTCCTCTTTACTTAAGCTTATTTATATGTAACTAACTACGTTATTTAGTTACGTAACTAAAGTTATATAATTTACTACTATATAACCTATAGGTTATTATTATTATTATTATTGTTCCATTAGAGTCTAGTGAGCTCGAGGCTATGTAAGACTTTGGCCGAGGCCGTTCTAACTAGATTTATTTACAATACGAGTTTGTCGCTTGAAGTGTGTCTGTGGTGCTTCGGCTTT
>NW_007360247.1:722867-727930 GCF_000359705.1 Exserohilum turcica Et28A | reverse complement strand
TAATGATCAGCGCGGGGCGCGCGGATCACGTGACTTGGCATCCCGCTAAGGCGTGGCCTCCGGGAGGCCAGCGCGGATGGGAGGCCATGCGCCTCCCAAACCTCCCGCCAAGATGGGAGGCACAGGAGGACAGGACCTGAAGCAATGGGTATAAGAATGTGTTGGATTTCATTATTACACTCGTTGTGGTTAACTTAGAATAGTTCATCTCTTACACAGATTGATACTTGTTATTCTATCTTAGTATAGAATTGATTGTTTACCTTTTAGTTAAATCCTATAACTCTTTTCCACAATAACGCCTGACAACAATCGCACGGCTTACCGCTTAAGTCTACTCGCCCTAACCCGGATCGAGATCAGAGAAGTATAGCCCAACCCCGTGTAACACTTTAACCACCTCGGCCTTTGTGGAAGGATTAACCAACAGGTCGCCCAATTAAGATTCAAGATGTCTCACAATCACTCTCAATCCCAGGCAAGCAATGGTGGACTAGTACAGGAACCTGCACCAGCACCACGACCAGCAATCGACGACGAAATGCTGACCCCAAGTGACAACGAAGAAGACGACGAAGACGCACGAAACTTACGAGAGTTGCGGAATCTTAGGCGACAGGCCACGATCACGCAGCAGCAGATGGCTAGCATGCAGGATATGATCAATTAGCTTTCAAGCCAGCTGACGGCCACCTCGAATGAAAAAAAAGTATTAAAGAAACCCAAGATGGCGCCACCCAAGAAGTATGAAGGAGGAAGATACGAGCTACGACCATTCCTCACCAACATGGACCTATATTGCGAATTCAACGAAGTCCCGACCGACCAAGGAAAGATCCTCATGGCCAGTACCTATATGAAAGGAAGGGCAGCAAACTAGATTCAACCATACGTAGAAGATTACGTATCGAACAGCGCAGACCAAGGTACTAGGGCTGAGACACAGTCCTTATTCGCCAGTTAGAAACACTTCAAGGAAGAGATGGGACGCATCTTTGGGGAAGTAGACGCCAAGAACCAGGCAGAAAAAGCGATAACTCGCCTAAAGCAGACCAAGTCAGTCTCGACGTATACGGCAGAATTTAAACAGCTACAGGCAAGAATCGATTGGGATAACGCTGCGCTACGAACCGTATTTGAGGCAGGACTAAAGGAAAATATAAAAGACGGTCTTGTACACCATAAAAAGCCAACAACGCTTCACGCTCTGATAGAGCTAGCCACGCGAATCGACCATAGGCTATGGGAACGATACGAGCAAAAGAAGCGCTCATTCCAGCCTACCCCGGCCAATACAAGGAAGCAACGTCATAGTAAAGACAAGGATGGTGACACTATCATGACTGGCAAGGTGCAAGAAAACAAGAACTGGAAAACCAAGGGCAAGAGCCAAGACGGCCTTTCCAAGGAAGAACGACAAAAGCGTTACGACAAGGAAGCATGTCTCTAATGCGGTGAAGTAGGACACTTCCGCAGAGACTGTCCAAGAAACAAAGTCAGGCAAGGTCAAGTCAAGATTGGGATGATCAGGTGTGGAACACCTTACCCACAGAACATGGAACCCGACGACACACTCAGCGACCTGGACTTGTATGAGGAGGCACGACAGGAGTCGGACGAGGCCTTCGAGATGGTACAAGAAGCCGTAGGATTGAAAGACTTCAAGTGGGACGACCCACTACCAACGGACCACAGGGTTGAAGGGGCTGAAGTACAACGCCGCCTAAGAAACCAGCTGTGCTGGATGTGCGGAGATGCCACACACTAGGCCGATGATTGCGCTCTCGAAGAACGAATCATCATCACGGGACCGAACTCTGAAGAGATTAGATATCAAGCGGTTCACGAACAACCCAGCTTCAGAGACCCAGAAGCCAAGGTCGAGAAGAACGAACCTCGCACGTTCAAGGAACGGATAGAGCAACACGAGCGCCTGCATTAGGTTGACTGTAACACACAGTGCAACTACCACCTAAGGAAACGTGAGGAAACTAGGGACAATGAGGACGATTGTTGCCATACACATTTGTGGTACAACGAGTGTCAAGTGGATAGATGCCACACCCACGAACGCGAAAAACAGCAAGCACATTGGGAACTGTGTTGGTTCTAGTGCAAGGAGAACTGCGATTACCACAAGGAGCAAAGGAGAAATGCTCGCAAGGTAGACGACTTCTACCACAGCACGATATCAGCTCAGGAATGCACGGCAAGGAAGTGTCGCATGCACCGACGAGAAACACCAAGGGTGACAACGACGCGGATGCAAGCAATATCAGCTGCGACAGCGGGACTGGTTCCCCACGAGTTCATGCATTGGTCCTTTTGCTACGACCACGCATGCTAAGCACACCTCGACGCTAAGATCAACAATGGATACTTTCCTAAGAAAAAAGGAAAGCAGTCAAAAAACTAGGATGCCACTAGGGACAGGGTCACGCTAGTGAAGGCAGTCCTAAAACGACCCTCAAGGAAGTCAAGAGCGTAGGAACGCAGGATCTTAGACTTCGAGCGGATGTCCTAGTAAATAGACACAGGATGACAGCGACCATAGACAGTGGTGCTGCACGAACAATGATCTCACCCCAAGTGGTGGAGAAATACGATATACCCCATCAAACCAAGAAGGTGCCGATGCGAGTGGTATTAGCCGACGATAATCCCATGGCATACGGGAGCGGCATGATCAGGCTAGAAACCAAGCCAGTGTCAATGGAATTGGCAGGCAGGAAGAGCCGCGTAAAGATCAACATAATGGACCTCGGAGAGGAAGATATCCTCATAGGTTACGATTAGTTGTTAGAACACAACCCGGCCATCGATTGGCAAAAGAAAACAATACTTAGCTGAGAACCTGTGCACAAGGTTGCTGGAGTACGAAAAGAGACGAACCCGATTATCCAGAGCTCACCCAAGGACGGGAGGATAGGTACGATCTCACCACATAAGATCATGAGAATCTATGTGAAGGACCCTTAGAGAATAGGAGTCATTTGGTTAAAACAGGTCGCGACCACGAAGGAAGGACTAGTACCACAGTTGGCGATACTAACAGAATACCAGACGAACGAGTTTTGAGAACTGTTCGAGGAAAACGAAGCAACAGACCTAGCAGAACATCAGGACTGGGATCACGAGATCGTCCTCGAGGATGGAGCTAAGTTGAGCCTAGGAGGAATGTACCCCATATCGCCTGAGCACGACGCTAAGCTGCGGGATTACCTCTAAAAGAATTTGAAAAAGGGATTTATTAGACCAGGACACGGCCCGATGGCTTCTCCAATTCTGTTCGTAAAGAAGCCGAACGGGAAGTGGCGACTGTGTGTCGACTACCGGCGGTTGAACAATGTTACGGTCAAGAATCGGTACCCCTTACCACTCATAGGAGAGCTTATAGATCGACTCTAGGGAGCCAAGTAGTTTACAAAGTTCGATGTCCGCGAAGGATTCTATCGGATTAGAATCAAAGAAGGACACGAGTGGGAAACGGCCTTTAAGACAAAGTATGGACTGTACAAGTATATAGTTATGCCGTTCAGATTAACGAACGCGCCGGCGACCTTTTAGTCAGTCATCAACAAGGCGCTCCACGAATACCTAGGAATCTTCGTTACGGCCTACCTAGATGATGTACTGGTGTACACCAACGGCACGCTAGAAGAACACGTCGAACAAGTTAAGAAGGTACTACGGAAGCTTAAGGAGTACAAGTTGTACTTATAGGCTAGCAAATGCGAATTCTATACGAAGGAAACCGAGTACCTAGGCTTTATCATCTCGACAGAGGGTGTTAAAATGAATCCAAAGAAAATCCAGACTGTACAGGAATGGCCAACCCCTAAAATAGTCAAGGATGTGCAATCCTTTCTAGGATTTGCGAACTTTTACCGAAAGTTCATCAGAAACTACTCCTAGATTGCGACCCCTCTTACGGAGATTACGAAAAAAGAAGTCAGGTTTAAATAGACTCAAGACTGCTAGGAAGCGTTCGAAACGCTCAAGCAGGCATTCTTGGAGGCACCCGTACTAGAGATGTACGACCCAACACGAGAAACGCGAGTCGAGACCGACGCGTCAGATTATGCACTCGGAGCTGTACTGTCACAGCAGTGCCTAGACACGAAATAGAGACCGGTGTTCTACCATTCACGGAAGTTCTCAGGAGCAGAACTAAATTACGACGTTCACGATAAGGAACTACTCAGAGTAGTCGATGCCTTTGAACAGTGGGAGGTGCATTTGTTAGGCTTGCCCCACACGATCGAAGTGTTTTCCGATCACCAGAATTTAACGAGTTTCATGACAACCAAGAAACTCAACCGACGACAAGTCCGATGGGCTGAGATGCTTGCTCAGTTCGACTTCAAGATCACCCACCGAGCCGGATCGCTCAACGGGGCAGCGGATGCTCTGAGTCGTAGGTCAGACCTACGAGAAGATGATCACAAAGAACCACATGATGCAGTATTCAAGCAGATGCCCGACGGCAGCTTGAGATACAACCAGCCGGAACTAGCTAGGGTAGCTAAGGTGGCCGTGCAGGTAGATACGCTACAGCAGCAATGGCAGCAAAAAGCAGCCAGCTGGCAGTTCGAGCCCGAAGACGAAGGCTCCGAGGAACTGTTAAACGATGAAAAGGAGTACCAAGATATGGTTTCAAAGGACCGAACATATGTACCCCCGCACATGAGATCGAGTCTCATTAAGGAACTGCACGAGTCCCTGGAATACGGACATGCAGGATTAGAAGAAATGGTTAGAAGACTGGCTAAGGTATTTGCCATACCACGCTTGCGAGCGAAGGTGCAGGATATCCTAGGCAACTGTTTGGCATGTCATTAGAACAAGCCTAAGAGACATAAGCCCTATGGCCTGTTGCAACCCTTACAGCCTCTAACAAGACCATGGACTAGTGTTACGATAGACTTCATAGTGAAGCTCCCGGTATCAAGAGAACCTGGATCCGCAAGACTTTGCGACACGATATTGGTAATCGTGGATCGATTGACCAAAGCGGCGAAGTTTGTGCCCACGGAAGAGACTATTACAGCAGAGGAATGCGC
>NW_007360247.1:716802-722847 GCF_000359705.1 Exserohilum turcica Et28A | reverse complement strand
AACGAGTTTCATGACAACCAAGAAACTCAACCGACGACAAGTCCGATGGGCTGAGATGCTTGCTCAGTTCGACTTCAAGATCACCCACCGAGCCGGATCGCTCAACGGGGCAGCGGATGCTCTGAGTCGTAGGTCAGACCTACGAGAAGATGATCACAAAGAACCACATGATGCAGTATTCAAGCAGATGCCCGACGGCAGCTTGAGATACAACCAGCCGGAACTAGCTAGGGTAGCTAAGGTGGCCGTGCAGGTAGATACGCTACAGCAGCAATGGCAGCAAAAAGCAGCCAGCTGGCAGTTCGAGCCCGAAGACGAAGGCTCCGAGGAACTGTTAAACGATGAAAAGGAGTACCAAGATATGGTTTCAAAGGACCGAACATATGTACCCCCGCACATGAGATCGAGTCTCATTAAGGAACTGCACGAGTCCCTGGAATACGGACATGCAGGATTAGAAGAAATGGTTAGAAGACTGGCTAAGGTATTTGCTATACCACGCTTGCGAGCGAAGGTGCAGGATATCCTAGGCAACTGTTTGGCATGTTATTAGAACAAGCCTAAGAGACATAAGCCCTATGGCCTGTTGCAACCCTTACAGCCTCTAACAAGACCATGGACTAGTGTTACGATGGACTTCATAGTGAAGCTCCTGGTATCAAGAGAACCTGGATCCGCAAGACTTTGCGACACGATATTGGTAATCGTGGATCGATTGACTAAAGCGGCGAAGTTTGTGCCCACGGAAGAGACTATTACGGCAGAGGAATGCGCGTATAAAGTCACAAAAGCACTAATATCGGAGTATGGAATGCCCGAAGAATTTATAACGGACAGAGATAAGCTGTTCACGTCCAAGTATTAGGACACGTTCCTGGCAAAAATGGGAGTCAAGAAAAAGCTATCGACTAGCTTCCACCTAGAAACAGATGGCCAGACGGAACGAACGAATCAAACTTTGGAGTAGTACGTACGAATGTACGCCAACAAGCTGCAGGACAACTGGGTTGAACTCCTGCCGACAGCACAATTGGCCTACAACAGCTCAAAGTCAGCAACGACAAAGAAGTCACCACACTACGCGAACTACGGGTATGAGCCGGTGGCTTATCGAGACCCAAAAGATATTGAGAGTATCGCGATAGGCGCAGAAGACAAGGCACGTCTTATGCAGGAGTTACATGAAGAATTAAGCAAGAACATAGCTTAGCGGAACCTCACGGCATCTAAGGCTGCGAATAAGCAAAAGATTGAGGGACTAACCTTTAAGAAGGGGGATAAAGTTTTCTTGTCAAGACAAAACCTGAAAACTAAACGACCATGCAGGAAATTGGACAACCTCTAAGTAGGACCATTTGAAATCCTAGAGGAAGTCGAGAAAGTAAATTATAAGCTAAAACTCCCACAAGGCATGCGAATCCACCCAGTCTTTCATAAGAAACTCCTGGAACCAGCACCTCCAGATGCCGAGCTAGCAACGGATATAGAGCTCGAAGACGACGAGTACGAAGTCGAAGGAATTATAGACCTGCGGAAGTTCAGAGGTCAGTGGAAGTACTTGGTCAAGTGGAAGGGATGGCCCGAGAGCCATAACACTTGGGAACCTGAAGGAAACTTGACGAACAGCGAGTTACTGGTACAAGAATACCATCGGAAGCGTCCGAAGAAGCGAGGACCGGCTCCTCGAGGGAAAGGAAGTAATCAAGGGAAAAAGGATCGAAAGAATAATCAGCCTGTAACCCGCCCAGATCAGCCGACGGTCCGGGTAGCGATGGTTCGACAGCAGGAAGGCTCGTACCAGGGGCAGAGTCCCCTTCAGCCTGCTCTTTCGCGCGATCCTGGAGACTCAGAATGGCGTGATCATGGTCAGCGTAAGACCGCTCCAAAGCCTTAGTCTCAGCGACTTCTAGACGAAGCCGCGCAACTTCAGCCTTAGCTCGAAGGAGGGCCAAGCGTTTGGAACGCTTGTTAGCCTCAACCTTTTCCCACTCTTCTTTAGTCACAAAAAGACTACACTCCGCTTTTATAGCAATACAACTAGCGCAACGGCCAGTTGCAGTGTCTACGAAACAATAAAGGTTCTTCTCTTCGCAACGCTTACAACGAAAAGTCATTTCGTTCCCCTGCTGACGGATACGGTCAGCACGAGACTGACGCTGCTGGGTTGAGTTCTCAGAACGAACACGACGGGAAGACGGGACCTTGGGCATGGTTAGGAAGGCTAGCAGGGAGAGACGACTACAGCGAGTGGACGGGCTCAGACCTTATATGCAGCCGGCGCCACGACGCACGGCACGGGAAAACAATATCCCAGGGTATTGAGACGATAGCCCTAAAGGGGGAGGTAATGTTACGAACAAACAGGAAGGATTCCTCTCAACAGGTTTCCATGAAAGGGTTGCGGAGTCAGCCTAAGGGAAACAAAGGTGTCAAAGGACACCCGGGTAATGATCAGCGCGGGGCGCGCGGATCACGTGACTTGGCATCCCGCCAAGGCGTGGCCTCCGGGAGGCCAGCGCGGATGGGAGGCCATGCGCCTCCCAAACCTCCCGCCAAGATGGGAGGCACAGGAGGACAGGACCTAAAGCAATGGGTATAAGAATGTGTTGGATTTCATTATTACACTCGTTGTGGTTAACTTAGAATAGTTCATCTCTTACACAGATTGATACTTGTTATTCTATCTTAGTATAGAATTGATTGTTTACCTTTTAGTTAAATCCTATAACTCTTTTCCACAATAACGCCTGACAACAATCGCACGGCTTACCGCTTAAGTCTACTCGCCCTAACCCGGATCGAGATCAGAGAAGTATAGCCCAACCCCGTGTAACACTATAGAGAGTGAGAGGGTGCGTATAGCAATTATATCTAGCAGGACTATAGCGCCTATTATACAGCAAGAGGAGGGGATAGTTTATCTATCTATACGCTAGCTAAGCGTTGTCTTCTAGGCACTAAGAGGGATTGTTTAGCCTCTAGAGGTAGCGCTAGGTCTTTATTACTTATTAAGTAGCTTTCACCTCTAGCTATTTTATAGCTAGGTATTAGGTTTTTGTATAGAGGAAGTTTAGGCAAGCTATTTATCTAGGGCCTTTATGTCTTTAAGTGCTATAGCTGGTTCTTAACTTTCCTCTAGGTAGCCTATCTAAATAACAAGATATTGCAGTTCTCTGTTTCGTATTAGTTCGTCCGTGATGCCTTGTACAAGCTATTCTAAATAGTCTTCTTCCTCTCCATCTTCTCGTACGACAATAGCTGCAGGGCTGCTATCGTCTATTTATTGTAATAGTAAGGGGTTGTTAGATGCTAGCCTTAGCTTGTCTACGTAAAAGGATTTTGTCTCCTAGGGCACTACAAGTTCTACCTAGTAGAGGTCCTATACGCGGGCGACTTAGTACTTTCTACTTTTCTAGTCTAGCTTTTTACTTATCTAGGCTATTTATACATTATATAAGTCTAGCTAGACCTAGTCTCTTACTTTATAAGTAGGCGATAGTTTGTGAGATTTATTTACCTACTTCTCTTACTCTTGTTAGGCGTATAATATTGCTAAAACTACCTAGTTTACTATATTACTAATTGTACGTACTATCTCTTTAGCTGCTACGCTTACTTCTTAGTTATCTAAGATAGCTTCTTTTAGGGGAAATAGAGTATTATAGTAACTATAGTAGAGAAAGAAGGGGGATATACCTATAAAGGCGTTTATATAGGAGTTAAGTATAAGTTCTAGAAGGGGGCAAAGCTAAGCCTAATTGTCTTAGTTGTAGTTATAAAAGATCTATACAACTACTTCTATGTTACTATTAGCTTGTTCTATCATCCTATCTATTTGTGGGTAGTAAGCTATAGAGAGATTCTGCTAAATATTTAGTAGCTTGCAGATGTTTTTCTATAGTTAGCTTGCGAACTAGGGGCCACAGTTAGACGTAATAGACTATAAAAGGCTATAGTAGCGGTAGACTTCTTTTACGAAAGCCTAAGCAACGTCTATTATCTTAATCTTGTTTATAGGGACTAGTATAACGCCTTTCCCTAATTAGTCTTTTACTACTATTAAGTTTGTGTTTCTAAGAGAGTTAGAAAGGCCTATAATAAAATTAACTATAAGGTGCTACTACGTATGACTAGGCACAGGTAGGGGCTTTAAGTAACTAAACTTTCCATCCTGCTAGGGAGTGCTTTTGCGGTATAGCTCGCAGTTCTATATAAAGCGTTGTATGTTATCACTTATGTGAGGCTAGTACTATTCTTGTACAACAATCTAATAGGTCTCTTCTTGTCTAGGATGTTTAGTTATAAGAGATAGGTAAGCTACTTAGATAACTCCTATGCGTAATAGTTTAAAGTCTAGTACCTACACACGTCTACACTATTAAAGTTGTTCTTCTTAGTTAATTATATAGTTACTTAGCGAGATAGCAACCTTGCGCGTGCTAAAGAGCGATTGTCTTCCTTCTCGTATAGAGGCTAGTACTTCTTAGTAGATAGTGTTATCCTGCGCTACCTATACCTAATGTTCTTGTACTAAAGCTAGAAGGTCTAGGGGTTAAGGTAGTATTTCTAACACTAAGGAGGTTTCTTAAGTCTATATAAGTAGTGCTAGGACGTAGTCTAGCGTATAAGCTAGGACTAGCATTGTAAATTTATAAGAGGAGGCATGCTTATCCTCTTCGTCCTTAAGCATATCTTAATCTTAGCAAGATAGCGCGTCTATTCTTATGTTATCCTTGCCTAGATAATAGCGCAACTTTATACAGAGGGGTGACACGAAAAAAACGTCACTCAAAAAGCTGTTATTTTTAAACTTTAATATATAGCTGGAAAAAATAGCTACAAATAAACGGATTGCAGATTTAGAAAGCCAAGATCTCCTAGTTTGGCATATTGGACCCACTATCTGCTTAGTCAGCAGCTCTAAGCGAACAAAAATCCCCAAACTAGAAGCTTGAATAAATATAAACTAAATATCTAGATTACTCTATTGTTTTTATATAAAAAGGTCTAAGTCTAATATATATTATAGATCTATCTTTAATCTCTAAGCTCTGACTGTTATAGTATACCTTTACTAGTTAGATCACGTGATATATAGAAGAGTCTGACTTTTTAGAGTATATTTATTTCTCGCTAGGAATAGAAGCTAATATTTAGTGTACCAGCCCTTAGCTTCTACTGCAGCTTGCCAACGCCTAGGTAGAGATAAAATACAATTATCTATATCCTGTTGTGGAATAGCTTGCCACTCTTCAAAAATAGCCCTAGTAAAAGCCGCTATACTCTTCTGGTTATTACCTAAGCCTAAAAAGGATGTAGATCTTTTAGATAAATGGTTTTTAAGTAAACTCCACACATTTTCTATTGGATTAAGATCTGGACTGTAAGGTGGATGAGGGAAGACTTTAATTGAATTTCTTTTAAACCAGCTGAAAACGTTTTTAGTAGTATGCATTCTGAAGTTATCCTGCTGAAACTTCAAGCCTAGATAGTAGTTAGTTATATCTATAATATATCCGAATTTGGGATTTATAGCTCTTTAATTGGGTGTGCTAGATTAATTCTTAGATATAAAAATATATATATTACTTACCTTGTTTTATATTAGGCTTTACTTAAGGTAATAAAACCTTACGGATATATTGGTGATTATTGAAGTTTGAGAAGAATTTGGAGCCCGAATTACTACTAGATCAGATCTACCACCTATCCAAATTGCTCCCCAAACTTGGATAGTAATATCGCTAGCTATAACTCTATTAGTAAGCAAGCTAAAAATCGATTGAAATATTAATAAAACACTAGACTAAAAATAGATACTTTTAGCCTATTAGGATTTTTTTTAACTTACATCTATTGGCTGTAGAAACTTGTTCTCGACCTTGGCGCTTATTTTGGCGTTTTCTTACATATTCTCCTCTATATCCTCGGCCTCTTTGGATTGCTGACTCATCTGAAAATATTATCCTATCTAATCTAATATTAGATAGATTTTTCAGCATATCCTTAGCGTATTTTAATCTATTTTTAGCTTTTTCTTTGTTT
>NW_007360247.1:694939-707853 GCF_000359705.1 Exserohilum turcica Et28A | reverse complement strand
AATAGGCTACGAGCCTCACCTTCATCTAGTTAAAACCCCTCCTAAATATCGTAGCTAGAAACAACCTACTTAGATACTTGTAGGCCTAAAAACCCTACACGTCTTATATAGCCCTTCGGGCTGAAAAAGGACGTTAAACTAGAATAATAATAATAATAATAATAATAACATCTCCTGTTGAGGTTGAATGTGGTGTCAGCATGCGCATTGAACACATAGGCTGCTAGGCACGGACTGTCGGTCAACGGAAAGCACGTGATGGACCCACCTGCGGGTCACGCGGACCGCTCGTGCTTTTTACCTTGAACTTTCAAGGCTACTAAGTGAGCACTGTGGAGGAGCTTCCTATACTCCAATCCTTCCCGTAATTTTGTCCTGACAACTCGCAAGGACACATTTCAAGTCATGTCTTATGGCACGATACAAGACGCCCCGCCGGCAGCTGGGCGTGCCAAGGTGCGCTTTGTACCGGATTTGCCAGCAGCAGCTCCATCAAGCTCTCCCGATGAAGACAGCAATTTCGAGATCCAAGAACGAACACTGCTGGAGAGAGTGAAATTCAGATTGAACCACTTTTACGAACGTAATTTTGGTCTTTTTCTCGTCTTTTTGTCGCAAACGTGTGGATCTGTTGTAAGTTTTCTCTTCTCGTCACCCGCTGACTTGGCTATGGTTTGGCTGATTGTTCATGGTTTAGATGAATACAGCAGCAAAGCTGCTCACCAATGACCCTAGCATAAAGTTTCACGCACTGCAAATCATTTTCATCCGCATGTTATGTACTGGTATTCTCTGCTCGATATACTCTTGGTACAAAGGCGTACCTGAATTTCCCTTTGGGCCGAGGGGTGTGAGAGGTTTGTTGATATTACGAGGTGCATCAGGTTTTGTGGGGTTGTTTGGAATATATTGTGAGTCCACTCCACCTCTCCACCGCATATCGCGGCCAGTTTCGCAAAGCAAAAGAAGGCATACACCGCCAAGAAGACATGCGCTTGCAGTGAAAATCAAGTATAGGCAGAAACTAATGCATCTTCTAGACTCGCTCGCTTGGCTCGGGTTCTCTGACGCGACCGTAATCACTTTCATTGTGCCCACCACAACTGCGATAGTCTGCTTTTTTATTCTCCGCGAGCCTTTCACATGGAAAGAAGCACTCTGCAGCGTTGTCGCCTTCTCGGGGGTCCTATTTGTTGCACGTCCACCGTGGCTATTCCCGGAAACACACCACATGTCACCCGGACCAGATGAACCGAATGTTACAGTACCCTCCATCACCCCCCAACAGCGCGCTCTAGCAGTTACTGTTGCCATTGTGGGAACTTTAGGGGCCAGCACTGCCTATTCTACCATACGAATCATAGGAAAACGCGCCCACTCCCTTATATCAGTCAACTACTTTTCTTTGATTGCTACTCTAGCATCCTTTCTTGTTATTCTTTTTCACCCAGATTTACATTTCACATTACCCACTACCTGGCTACAGTGGGGTCTCATCGCTATCATTGGTCTGTTCGGCTTCTTGCTCCAGTTTCTGCTTACGGAGGGCTTGCAGAGGGAAAAGGCCGGTAGAGCCATGAATCTGATGTACCTACAACTTGTTTTTGCACTCGTAGTTGAAAGACTCATCTGGGGTACCACACCACCTGTGGAAAGTCTTGTTGGCGCAGCGCTTATTATCGCGTCAGCTGTTGCGCTCAGCTTGCAGAAAGGGGCGGGAAAGGGAGATGGGAAGAAGAAACAGCCTGATCCCGAGGCGAGGGGTTTACTGGAAGAGGGCGAGTGAAGTAAAGCGCGTTGTGCGCATTACTAATTTTGACCTGGCTTATTTTAAAATTGTTAACAGGCGAGGTTGAGGTAAGCCATGTTGTAGC
This sequence comes from Exserohilum turcica Et28A, assembly GCF_000359705.1. Classification (NCBI taxonomy): domain Eukaryota; kingdom Fungi; phylum Ascomycota; class Dothideomycetes; order Pleosporales; family Pleosporaceae; genus Exserohilum; species Exserohilum turcicum. Next base: position 705,979 of record NW_007360247.1, on the reverse strand, counting down.
TACATTTGCTACTCACACGTCCATTGCGAGTAATCTAGCCGACTTGAGCTGGTTGTATGTGTGATTCTACCCAGTCTTTGGAAATAGCAATCATAGATATGAATTCAGTAGGACAGAAAGGATAGAATTAAGGATAAATGAAAGGTGGGGAAGAAAAAAGTCCCCACATGTTCGACCACCGACCTCAAATAGTAATTATTCATATCTAGATCCGGATTTTTACCCACCATCTATCTCAGACTAGGCCCCACTTAGCCCGCACATCTGCAAGGAACGCCTGGAGGCGACACGTCTCGCAGCTGCAAGTCGTTGGAGCTAAGTAGCGGAAGACTGGGGTCCCTTTTTCCACGTTTTTTTTGCTTTTTATGGAAAAGAGCGCTTTATGTGGCTGATGTGGAGGAACGCTCCAGTGCCGGAACGGCACGTCCCGAGAACCATGTCTCCTTTGCTGACTGTAACAGTAACAAGGACCCTGATGCAAACTTAATCGTAAAACAGTTGTGCTTAGATGCATGGATCATAATTGAGGGATTTATTCATGTCGTATACCCAATGCTTATGTTGTGCATGGTAGGAAAGGACTCATAGAGGAATCGTGGCTTTGGGGGAAAAGACGCTGATATGAAGTAGTGACCCTCACAGACTGCCGAACATCAATGAGTAACTAACTGCTAAGTCCCGGTATCAGAAGCATAATGTCCATAGAATGACATGATAGTTCGGTTATAAGTGCCGGAGAGGTCGCGAAGACGGATAGTTCAACATAGTATGTAGTGTCGCGATCCTGAGGGAGCTGCATGTGAAAAGCCCAAAGCTGTAAACCATCTCCATTCCAGGGCACTTTAAATCGCTCTGAAAAGCAGATAATGATATATATATATATATTCATGAGGTTGGTGCTTGGAGTTGCTTACGACACACGCCAGTGGGTTGGACAGAAAGACTTGTCGATACTAATGTGTGAGGAAGAGTTTATCAATAATGCTTTGTTAGCAACGGAAGCGCATAAGCAAAAAATTCTTATGTGATGTAGAGAAGCATGTGTATTGAATCAAATTCAGACCAAGGTCTTAGAAACATCAAGTGGAGATATGTTAGCAGTAAGTTGAATTAAATAGGAACGTCATTATCTACGAGACCGATGCAAGCTCAACTTTTGTCGGTTTCTTCGTACGAGCAGAACAGATTTGCATCATCAACGAAGAAACCTTAATCGTATATCACCAAGGGAGCGGGTAGTAGAAGCAGTCTTTCTTCGTTCGACGTATCAAAACAGTACACTCTTAAAACTGCTTGCACAATCCGTAATGTCTCCAAGTAAACGAGATAACTAGCCATCTTTTAGAATAGCAAATGTTTGCATCTTGCACAGCTATTATAGCAACACTTTAGGGTGTTTTTCAGGAGCAGTATACTTTCCCCAACTTCGGCTGGGGAAGTTGCCACTAGTGGGCTCCGTTAGCGGCGTTGCCTTATCGTCTTATCGAAGCCGCGGGGAAAACGCGACGCGACCGCGCGTCAATTCCATACCTGTCTACAGATGCCATCACCGTCGCATGAATACGAGTATCCACGAAAAAGAAACTTGATATGCCTAAACTCAGGAAAGAACTCGGATAATATCGATGAGTGGTGCCATGACAAAGCGCTCACGCGGATGGTAATGTACCCCGCGAACTATGATAAGCGGGCCGGAGCTTACGCGGGGATACGGAACGCCATCACCCCCCTACAGACTGTCTACTTGTCCGACCTCCTTCGACACTTTCTTGCCGCACCGCCCTTTCATCCTTCCTAAGGTAGATTATATCCCTTTACAAACGCTTGCATATTTGCTTTGCTTTATCGACCAACTCGTTCATGTGACTATTGCCTCGTATTGACCCTGCTCCGAGGAGCTGCTGGTGCCTTGCAGTGAAGCTTGGAAAGACCCGACGGTAAACACCCCATCTTCCTGCAACTATGTCAGTTCTAACTTATTAGATTACTTCACTCCCCTGTACTATCTTCTCACTTCTCGCCAAGTCTGCCCCTTTACTTCCACGATGACCTGGTGGCGTCGCGACTCGACCATCTCCCCTGTCCAGCGCTACGCGCAACGTCTGCTTCGCTCCCACGAAGCTGCTCTTCGCACACGAGGCTTCTCCCGTACACCTTCGAAGGCCGCCCAACATGAAGACGACAAGGGCTCCAATCGCCCAGCTGGCATGTCCAACCTGGAGTGGATGCAATCGCAGCACTATCAACGGTGGCGAAAAAGGTTGATGGAGGACCCATACCATGTTCTCTTCGGGGCTAGCAATGACATGCTGAATGGGAAGGGATTGAAGGACTGGGAGTGGATCAGTAACACTTTTCCCAAATGGATGCTGAGGGAGATGGACGGGCATGAGGACGCCACCCAACAGCCAAAGAGGGATAAAGACTCCAATCCGTCTGCGAGGTTTCCGAAAAAGGTGGAAATCAACAACGATGAGCCAAGTGCCCCTGGCAAGAGAGATTCATACTTTCCGCAGCCTACGATCAGGGCCACACGGATCGACCGCGACGATTTCGGTGGTATTGTGTCACCATCCGACCTGAGACGGCCAAGGGAACAGCCTGATTTCCCAGTCTCTGTAGAAATCAAGGAAGCGGAAATTGAGTTCAGTTCCAAGCCAAGCGCCTCCCTACCACCAGCGGATCCGCCTCAAGTCATCAATCTTTCGCCACCGACACCACCTAAAAGCATACAGTCTTTTAGCGATTACATAGCTCAGACGAAATCGAAAGCGGCCAACGAAATCAAACAGTCGATTCAGCCTACGGTGGTGAAAGACGAATCTTTTATGGATGGGTTTCTTGCCGATGAGCCAACTGTCAGCACCCCTTCCATCACCTCTAGTTGGAGGGAAACCGCACTACAGCGGCGATCATTAGAGAGCAGCTCGACGAAGTCCGAAGCCAGCAAAGAGCCTTTGGAGACTATGCCAACCGCTCAAGAAAACGAAACGATGCTCTCGAGTCCAGTTGCAGATGAGCGTTCCGCAACACAAACCGTGAATCAAATGATACCCGCTGAAGTCGTGAATGAAGGACAAGACTTACCACCAGTGAACGAGACCGACAAGCCACAAACCATTGCTCCAACAGCTCGGACAACATCAGAGAAATTGAGTCAGCTACCTGAGGACGATCTCGACTTTTTGAGTGCGGCTGATATTCGCGCATCCATGGGTGCAAGAAAGAGTAAGATTCTGAGTGATGAACAGAAGAAAAGTGCGCGAGAAAACTTGGAGAGATCCTTTGCAGACGCACATGCTAAGGGCGACGAAGTCCACCCGATGATTGAATCCAAGATCATCAATGATCAGTTTGTGCGCCGTACCGAACGTAAAATGCGGTTCTCGGATGTTTCAAAGGAAATCAACGATCCCGCGTCAGGCCGAGAGACCGACACGACATCTAACCTAGCAAGCGAAAATCAGCTCGAGTCAAGTATTGAACGCATGAAATCGTGGCTCGAGCAAGGCGGCGCCATGTTTGCGAACTACTTCTGGCAGGATCCGACAGAAGAAGCTGATGCAAAGAAGACTCGTTTGTTCTTCGACAAAGTGCTAGCACGTGTTCGCAAGGGACGCACGGCCATGAAACAAGTAATTGAAGACCTAGAAACGGATATTCCTTCATCCAAGCAACTTTTGAGGCGCATGAAAACCGATGAAGACGTCTTGGACTCGGCAATTCACGCTCTGCGACAACGCTCGGGCAGTGACAAGATACAGCCACTATCGCCAAGGAAAGTCCGGGCTATACAGTCCCTGCGCTTGAAGTACCAAGACACCGATAATGATTTGAGCAAGGCCTACGCGGCTCTGGATGAGATCGGCAAGTCTGACGCGGCCAAGAACGTCTCCTTGGCATTCAAGCGACGACTGGTCATTGGGTCGAAAATCATTCAGAAAAACGCCCATCTTACGCGTTACCTGATATGGAGTTTGCAAGCTCGTCTCGAGGATCCGGAAATTGACCGAAGCATGCTGGCTAATTACAAGGCCGTCGCGAACAGCTTGTTGACTCTGAGAGACACGCAAATGGCGTTATCTCGGCTGGTAGATCGTGCCATGTTAGTTTACGGCGTAGAGCCACAGACTGTGGAGAAGCTCGATTTCCTGAACCAAACTGGCCTTGATATATCGACAGAGCATGGACAAAAGTCCGCTTCCGATGCTACTGCCAGTATGACTCCGATCGACAAAGCCCAGCTTCGTGCCAAAATCGCTGCCGAAGAACGCCTTGCCAACGAAGTCGATGCACAGAAGTCCGCAATGCGCGGGTTGTCCGATGATGGATATGTACGTGGGCCGAACACTGCAGCAAATAAATCATTTGAGGGGCGAGGTCCACTTGATCATAGTCTCTATCGGCCCTTTGGAACGGTACTGGAAAGCTTGGGCAGCGAACTGCCTTCAAGAGTAGAGGCGTCCAAGCCTGAAGAAGAAGGGCCAAAAACTTACAACGATGCTGAGCTAGTTGCGGAGGTGCAGAAGGCTTACGAGGACACATATGGCCCGATTAGTGTCGGCCATCAACAGCTGACCGACGCTGCTGACAAGGTAAAACAGGAGCAAGAAAATGATGTCAAGAAATTCGAGATGTTGAAAGACGATCCCACGACTGGCGAGGATGCTCTATTGCAGGTCAATGATACTCAAATCTCCGAGACCATAGCTACGAAGCCAGATGCGACAGCAGATGCTATCCCGCAAGCTGTACAGGACGATGCTGCGACCGCCCAGGCCGCGCCCTCAACCGAGACTGCTACCTCAACTCGTCAAAGTAACGAAACACTGCCTGACTCTACGCCTGATACATCCACTACGGCCAACTCATCCCATCCTTCAATCGCCCATCTCCCAACACACTACACGATTCTCATCCACGATGCAGAAACCAACTCCGTCTCTCTCACAACCTCCACCTCGCCTCCACCCCGCGACACATCCCCCTTCATCCCACTACACAGTGCTCTGTCGACCCTCCATTCTCCCTCAAAATTCATGCCATACATTACTCCCAACCTCGAAATCGTCACCGCTAAACCTGATATGCTTATCCTGCGCGACGCGGTACCTCCATCTGGCGCACCATCATTCCAATCCATGGAAAGCAGTGCAAATCCAGACGGCGAAATCCAGCAACAGCGGATTATCAATCCCATAGACGGTACCACGCGCCTCTCGCCCACGGGCTATGTTGGCCCAGAGGAGAACCGTGAGCAGCTCGAACGGGAGTTTGACGAGAGGAGACGCGAAGCCGAGCGTGTGATGCTGGGTCCAGGGTTGGGTAGCGCTGAGAAAGCCCGTGGAGGACGGGCGTCGGCAGAGGGTGCAGAGAGGAAGAGAGGCGGAAAGGGTGCAGGTGTGGTCAAGACGGCGATTTGGGCGGCGGCTACGTGCTATGTTGTTGGTGTTTTGGGAGAACTTGTTGGTTCAATGTGAGAAGCATAGCATGACTTGAGGAGAGAAGGTAATGTATCCTTCTTACCTGTGGTGTGGGGTTTCTTCTGTATGATGTACGAAGCTGTTATTTTTCCAAGCTTCTTTTCTTGTATATGGATGGACGTGTAGGCGTTGGATGGAGGCGTTGCTCACTCAGGCATTGACAACACCGCTCTTACTCTGGTTAGAATTATATATTTATTTAACTACACATCAGCCGAGATTCGGGCTTCCATCGCATTGATGTGAGATGATCGGACACATCATATCTCGGAATTATACGTCACAGAGTAGAGCATCATTCTATTGAATCAAATTTTGATATTACTATTCCTTCATGTCATGATTATGAAAAAAAGAAAGACTGGTATCATTGCATCTGTATCCCGGCAAAAACCCCGATCATGCTGGAACTCAAAAGGTCATGACATCAAGCACTGAGCGATCTATCATTCTCCGTTTGGGATTGAAGGAGATCAAGAAAAAGAAAACATTTGGAAACCGGTACATGGGTCTAGAAGTGTGGCGTGTTCAGCGCCATGACCATGAGCAGACCAGAAATCAGACCAGCACCAGGCAGAGTGATGATCCAACCAGAGAAGATGAAACCGACTTGCTTCCAGTTGACGGCCTTGAGGTCGAAGTTGCAGAGCGCGACACCGATGGTGGCGCCCGTCAGGCACTGTGTGGTGGAGACGGGAAGGGCCAGACGAGAGGCCAGGAGGACAGTGATGGCGGCACCGAGCTCCATGGAGAAACCACGGGTAGGCGAGACCTGTGTGATCTTGTTTCCGAGCGCGCGAACCACGTGGTAGCCGTAAAACCAGAAACCAGCACCAAGGAGCAGACCGGCGATGACTAGGATCCAGACGGGGGTGTCGGCAGACTTGGTGACGACTCCGGTGGTGTAGGTGTTGTAGGTAGCAACCCAGGGGCCGACGGCGTTGGCAACTATTGGGGGAAAAAAAATTAGTGTCTGTTTGTCTAGTGGCGGGAATGTGATGTGCAGCTTACCATCGTTGGAACCATGAGCAATAGACATCATCATAGCGGAGGCAACTTGGGCATATGTCCAGAGATGCTCGACACGATTGTCGTAGACGACAGCACGGGCGTGGATTGCGCCGAGATCTGAGGGTCGATGTTAGCAACTGGTCAAGTGATAAGGTGGATGGATAACTTACCCTTCTGGCTGACGACATCGCGGGAAACACCCTGAAGGAGGATGTACTTGATCCACGCCACGATTTTCTTTGGAGAGGTGATGGGGAGGTGCTCGACAGGCTTCAACCAGCGCTCCTCGGGCTCAGGCTTGGCGGGGATGATGTGCGCAACAGGGCCTTCGCGGGGAAGAGGGGTGGAGAGACCACGGCCACCACGCTCAACGTCGATGTTGTCGCTGTCACCAGAAGACTTGTTGTCGAGACAAGTAGAGTGAGCATTGCCCTTCTCGTTCTTCAGGGTGTCCTGAATGGGGACACTCTCGACGGGGGCTGCTTTGGCGTAGTAGTCGGTGACAATCTGGTCGCCCTTGCCGGGGAAGTAGACGGGAGGGTTCTCGCGATACAGAAGAGGGCCAAGGGGAATGTGCCAGAACCTCATCCTCGCGTCACCCTTGACAAGACGGCGAGTGAAGTAGGGAACGAAGAAGATGTACGACATGGCAAGAACGCCAAAGAAGACGCCGAGGATGATGCCACAAGCCTTGCCAGCACCCATTTCCTCGAGAGACTCGCCGTTTGGCAGCTCATCGATGATGAAGAGAGCAAGAACACCGGCGGTGAAGGCCAGGTAGAAGGGGATCAAGCGCAGACCCCACTTGAGAGGGTCCTTCCTCTGATGTACACCAAACTTGACAGTCAGGAAGAGGATAGCAGCAAAGGCAGCGGAGATGAAGGGGGCAATAACCCAAGAAGCGGCAATCTGGGAGATGGAACCCTTCTTCCAGCCCCAGCTAAGAGGCGACTGAGCAGCAATGCCGGCGCCCGCGAGGGCTCCGACAACCGTCTGTGTGGTGGAAACAGGCATACCGGCAATGGTGGCGATGGTCAGGAAGGTAGCAGAACCGACCTCGGCGCAGCCCATGGCAAGCATCAGAGTGGCAGGCGCAGGCTTGAAAGTGTCGAGGGAAAAGATGCCACTCTTGATGGTGCCTGTGACACGGGAGCCCAGAGCAACAGCACCCAGGAATTCGGTAACCGAGGCGAGGATACCGGCCTGCCACATCTTCAGGGTCCGGGCGGCGACCGAAGTGGCGTACGAGTTGGCGACATCGTTGGCGCCGTTGGAGGCCGACGAGAGGACAAAGGCGATGGTGGTAATGGCAAGGATCCAGTCGTACTTCTTCAGGGCGGGAGCCATGGCTAGCTAGACAAGGAAGGCGAGCAGCGCCGCCGGTCTGAGTGGAACAAGAGAGGTGTTTTGAGGTGGCCTGGGGGAGAAGAGGGCTGGTTGATTGCGTGCAGGCAATCTTATATAGCCAGCAGCGCCCTCTTGGGCGTTGGGACCTTGGCTGGAAACATGACAGGCGGGCTGGTGGTGAATGAGGGCACAGGCGCATGTGGGCCTCAGGCGGCGCCGGCTGCCGCATTGAGGCGAGGTGGAGCGAGGCAGCCACAGTATCATGATATTTGGCATGTCCAGCCCATCAGGATGCGGGTGGCAGGCCATGGAGGAGCGTTGTGGGCAGCGGATTCTGGCGAGAGCGGCGTGCCATTGGTGGCGAGGGCAGGCGAGTGGTGAGGGATAGCACAGGATTCGCTCCACGTCGGAATCGCGTAGAGTGGAGCGCGCCCATGGGCTGCGAGACTGGGGGCGGAGGGGAGAGGGAGAGTGGACGAACGAGAGCTGGAGATGCGGGCACGTTTCTGCAGACGTCCGCCCGCGCCAAGCCTGCCCAGCCCGCCGCCAAGACGCCTTCACCCTCGCTGGAAATCTCTGAGGCTGCCGAGACTCTCGGGACTGGTAAATCGCCACAGCCAATCAGCGCCCGCCCTTGGAGCATGCGCTCAACCCACGGCCTCACAGCGCTCGACGGTATCGCGATGCCCGCCGCCGCCATTGGGGCCGGACAGCCGTCCTCTCTCTCGATTCTGCCTCGCCCAAGCCTTGCAAAGTTCGCCCAGCCGCTCTTCAGCAAGCTTCTGTCCCGCCGCGAGACATGGTGCAGCCAGCACTACATTCCCATCCCAATACCTCCATCCTGTCGACATGATCCCCATGTCCGAGGCCCGAGGAGAGAGATCAGCACCGGCATCATGCACCCTCAGCCAACCGCAACTTTGACAGCCGCACCCCCCATAACACCATAGCATATACGCCATAGCGGACCACGTGCATCCGCCCACGGCCTGCCAAGACCTGACTCTCTGCCCAACAGCCATGAATGAGGCATTTCGTATCCTGTTTGTTGGTACCCCACACGTGAAACCCTATCAAGTGGCTGCTGCATCACGCACCGCCATAGCATCTCAGCCCTGGCCGTTTCACACTTGGCAGCTTTTTAGAAGCTGCACGAAGCCCTAGTCCGGCTGCAGTATTCTCGGACCTGCCGAGTTCCAGTCCACCTCTCGTGGGGCTCCTCCCATTACCCTCAAAGTAAATGATTCATCCACAGTCTCCAGTAAACCGGCGTCTCGGATTTCACTCACATCTTTCCCTCTTCGTTGCACATTTCCAAATCTTTCTTTAGCCGCGATGCGAGAATCGCTGTCCCGAGGTCTTGGCTATCAAGTCCTAATGCTGCTGAACCTTGACATAGATATTTTTCACAGAACCAGTGATTGGACATGTCCAAGAGTAAGACGATACTACACTATATTTACGGTGGCATTCAAAAGACAAACTTTGCAGGGTACACGGGCACAGACGCATAGCCTGACACTGTACAGGAACCCCCAGAAGCTTGTCTGCACATTGTCAGGACAACACACATCCACCCGCAAACAGACATGTGGAATAGCACTGTATTGGTTGGTAGTTGGCCGAATCGTGAGTCATTTCCACCAAACTATACAAAACAAGAACCACTGTGTTCGCATCAGATCACACCACGGATATACCTGGCAGCGTTACCGTTACACCCACATTATGCAGGCCGTCCCAAACCCTTCCCTTACCGCCGAACCGATTCGGTCCGAGAAATCGAGGGCCATGCGCATTTTCCCTTGGTTGATCACAACACGCTCGCATTGTTGAATGGCACTCTCGACAGGATTCTATTTTCACTTCGGTGTTATGCCCTGCATTGGCGACAGACACGACTCAACAATGACGGGTATGCTTCCGTTCAAGCTGTAGTCTGGTGAACCATTCTTGTCCTGTGTCTTCTAGGTCGACGAGCTCCAAATACTCGCGTGCATTCAAGCACGTATCCATAGTGTCTCAGTCCCACGCTCCCCATATCAGGCGGGAGAACGCAAAAACTTCTCAGCGTTCTCATTATCCAGGATACGACTACACTACATCTGCATACTGCATGCTACACGGCTGTGACACTACCTATGATCATGGCCGCGGTTAGAATCACTCAAACCCGTTTCAAACCCACATTTCCTTTCCACTCTCTTTATCACCTGCCAAGGGTAAAAAGCCACAAAGTCTCATTGGTCTACAAACTGTATGCGCTTCTACCTCTCCACGCCTACACCTTTTCTTTCCCATCCCACCCAAGTAGCGAAAAAAAGAAGAAAGAAAACCACAACTCCGCTTTTAAATATCTCGCGTTGCAGCTCTAGCTGCCAACATAACGCAATTCCCTCATTGTCATCATCATCATCATCATCGTCATCTGTATCCAAGCCAACGTGTATTCCATGTACTAAATTTCTCGCACTGCTTACTCGATTTCCGCTACTGCTTACTCACTAACTCACTCACACACACACACACACACACACACACACACACTCCACGCTATAATTACCAACAAACTTACATCAGCACTTTAATCCCGCACTACTACTCAACCCCCCATATTTATGCATTTTGTATTTCAACTTTCCATCCATCCATGCCATGCATGCATTCACAATTCTGGTTAACCCCCTCCCCCCCCTCCTCCTCTTCCCCGAACTTCCCTCTTTTCCATGTACTTTTCCTTTGCTTCCCCTTCTTTTTCTTCCCCCCCCCCCCGCATCCATGCTCCCGCACAACCCCCCGCTACTTACTTAGCGTCGGCATTACCACTACAAAAAAAGGGGGGGGGGGAAACAAACTATATCTAGTCCACTGACTAAGCAATTTCCAGTAACGTGTTTTATCAGTAAGCGGCCCACATCAGTAAGTGGCCCACCCCACCAAACCTGACGCGATACTCTCCACAACCACCACTATGCCGCGACAACAACGCTCTGTACAGACTTCTCGTGAAGGTAGAGTTCTTCTAGCATCTCGCGCGCTTCAAGAAAAACGTGTTGTAAGCTAGCGCCAAGCTGCTATGCTATACGACGCTCCACGAACAACGCTCCGACGACGCCTCCGCGGTACCAAGCCACGATCAGAGACAGCCTCCGTCAATCGCAAGCTATTAGCTGTCGAAGAGTAGTCTCTTGTTCAATGG
>NW_007360247.1:692628-693812 GCF_000359705.1 Exserohilum turcica Et28A | reverse complement strand
CCGCTTGATGTAAGCTGCTTCTCGCCGCTCAAGCGGGCGTACGGACGTGAGATCGAGAAGCTCGCCCGCCAAGGCGTCTACCACATTGACAAGATAGACTTCCTTACAGTCTATCAACAGATCCGGCCAACAGTATTCACGCAGCAGAACATCCAGGCAGGCTTCCAGGCGACAGGCCTTGTCCCTCCTTGTCCAGATCGCGTCCTATCGTCGCTTACAGTGGCTAGGACACCGTCTCCACCACAGACAACTACAGACAATAACGCCGCTATGCAGACAGCAGCAGCGCAGACAGAGACGCCACAAACAGTAGCAGAGCTTCAGCAGAAGGTGCGCTATCTCCAAGAGCGGCTACGCCGGAGATCAGAGAGCCCAACAAGCGTTATGATACGCCAGCTTGCTAAAAGCGCTTAGCTTGCAATGCAAACAGTAACAATACTTACAGAGGAAATTAAGAAGCTACGTAAAGAAAACCAGCGCCAACGACAAAAGCAGGAGCGGCAGCGTCAATATATCGCTTCTGGTGGGGTGCTCCGGGTCCAACAGGCTTAGCAGATCATTGCAGAGGCAGAAAGGGTGGTGATGGGGGGTGACTAGAACCAGACTGGCGAGCGACGTCAGCGCGCGCCGCCAACGTGCACGAAGTGCCACGTTTAAGGACATACTCGGACTTCATGTAAAGCTAGATAAAGAATAATATCTTTTAATTTAATTTAATTTTATTAAGTTGCTGTAGAGCAATTAAGTAGAGCGTCGCGTCAGGTTTGGTGGGGTGGGCCACTTACTGATGTGGGCCGCTTACTGATAAAACACGTTAACGTGCGGGATTAGTAAGCTAGCTAGAACAATAAGCTAGCCGCCCTACTAAACTCGACGCGACACTCTCTACAACCACTACTATACTACAACAATAACGCTCTATATAAACTTCTTATAAAGGTAGAATAAGTCTTGCTATAGTGTCTTATTATAATAATTTAAAATAATCTATCTACTCTCTTATAAAAGCGTACAATATGCTAAAATTAACGCTCTAGACACGCCTCCGCAGTATCTAGCCACGATTGTAACGGGCTGAACGCCCTTCGCCTCCCATACTCGTCTACGACCTCGTTTACTCCACCTGCCCGGCCCGATTGTTACCCTAGCAACCAGCATTGTATATAGATAGCTACGTAGCCGAG
>NW_007360247.1:662584-692608 GCF_000359705.1 Exserohilum turcica Et28A | reverse complement strand
TTATTATAATAATTTAAAATAATCTATCTACTCTCTTATAAAAGCGTACAATATGCTAAAATTAACGCTCTAGACACGCCTCCGCAGTATCTAGCCACGATTGTAACGGGCTGAACGCCCTTCGCCTCCCATACTCGTCTACGACCTCGTTTACTCCACCTGCCCGGCCCGATTGTTACCCTAGCAACCAGCATTGTATATAGATAGCTACGTAGCCGAGAGCTTAGCTCTCTATCGAATACAATCTTGTTACCTTGGCCTGTCCGATCGTGCTCCCGAGCTTAAGACTACCCTCCGGGGTCGAGCCCCTTACAACGATTAGAGGTTCTATCTACTAGGCGTAAGCTATCACCTATTAAGAAGCAGTCTCTTGTTTAGTAGATTCTAGAGCTAGATTAACAAGGCTTTCCGCCTTATATTATTAACGTGCGATAGATAGCAGACGCGTTACTTATAGCGCGTGGCCAAGATCCACCTCCATAATCTATAGGCAAGAAATAGGTGTCGCGCTTTATCTAGAGCTAGCTAAAGCTTTAAATAAAGTAAACTAGGAGATTATATAGCTAGCGTGCCTCCTATAAGGATCCTATTATAATAGTAGCCTAGTTTAAGCTAGTAGAGGAGACGCGCTAGGCGTATAGTGTCCTAGATCAAGATATCTACAACTTTAATAAGACTAGCTTTGCGATAGGCGTTGCTAGCACGTCTAAGGTAGTTACTAGCTTTAATAGAGTTAGTTGCGTAGTTATTATACAGCTAGGCAATTATAAGTAAGTAATAGCTATTAAGTGTATTAATGCATCTAGCTAGTGTCTTCTACCCTTTGTAATCCTATCTAGTAAGGTCTACTAGGATATTTGGTATTGTAACCTCCTATTAGACTAGACTATTAGCGTTTTAGACAACAGCTAGACAATAGACGAGCTAGGTGTAGAGTATGTGAAGCACTTTAACTAGTATATAGCCGCTTGTACGGCTAGAGTCTATCGTCTTCTTATTCTAGACAGCTACAGTAGCCACGCTACGCCAGAGTTTGACTAGTACTGCACAGAGAATAAGATTATCACTCTTTGTATGCCGCCTTATACGTCGCACCTCCTGCAGCCTCTAGACGTGAGCTGCTACTCCCCTCTTAAGCGCGCGTACGGACGCGAGGTCGAAGAGCTCGCCTACTATAGCGTCTACTATATTAATAAGATAGACTTTCTTACAGCCTATATATAGATCTAACTAACTATATTCACGCAGCAGAACATCTAGGCAGGCTTTTAGGCGACAGGCCTTGTCCCTCCTTATCTAGATCGCGTCCTATCGTCGCTAACTGTTGTCTAGACGCTGTCTCCACCACAAACTACTATAGATAACAACGTTATAGCGCAGATAGTAGCGTAGACAGAGACACTATATATAGTAGCAGAGGTTTAGCAGCAGCTACGCTATCTCTAAGAGCGACTGCGCTAGCAGCTAGAGAGCCTAATAAGCGTTGCAATACTCTAGCTTACGAAAAGCGCTTAGCTTATAATATAATTAGCAACAATACTTATAAAGAAGAATAAGAAGCTACGTATAGAAAATTAACGTTAATAATAGAAGTAAAGTTAGCAATGTTAATATATAGCTTTTAGTAAAGTCCTCTAGGTGTAGTAGGCTTAGCAGCTTACTATAGAGGTAGAAAGGGTGGTTATAGAGGCTAGCTAGAGCCAGGCGGGTGAGAGACGCTAGCGCGCGCCGCTAACGTGCACGAAGTGCCACACCTAAGGTTATAAAAGGACTTAATATAGACTATAATAGAATACCTTATAGTAAAATATAAACATATTATCTCTTATTGTTATGGCTTAATTGTGCAAAATGTCGCGTTAAGTTTAGTGGGGCGGCCAGCTTACTGTTCCGGCCAGCTTACTGATCCCGCACGTTAGATGCATTCACATAATTCTTACGTATAACCACATGTAGTGCAGTCCCTACATAACCATATTCAGAATCCAGAATCACACATGAGAATATAATGTGTGTAAGTAATAATGACATTTAATTTGCCATGTCACCACGTCTTATTTGCGTCATTCCGCCTTTTTTTTTTGGACGTGCGATGGAGTAGAGTAAGCGCTTCTTTGTTATTTCCATTCTCCAGGAAAGAGAAGGGGTGTGGGTTATACTTGTATGAGGCGCGCGGTGGTGATAGTGATGTCCATGGCAATAGCATAGTGATTATTTGCACGTGACATGTACATAGCCAAGCGTCTCTTACCCTTGTAAAAAAAAACAATCATATGTATCTAGTTGTTCTTATCACTACATCATGTAAGAGCGGCGAAAAGAGATGCGTTGTGCTGTTCTGACGTTCTAGTCTTCATCATGTGATGCGCCGACCTCGCCGCGTCTGATTCAAGACGGAGATTTGCTAATAAACGTCTTTCGTCATCCACGCGGCTCATAGCATGCAGAGCTAATTAGCGTTAATTTCTGACCTTGCAATGCGAGCCCCTAGATACAGCACGTGACTCATTTTAAATATGCAGCTAGAGCAGCAAATAATAAAGGGTTGCTGAGTTATGTAGCTTTAATCTCTTCTATCCACAGTGCACTCGTTCATGCTGTGGGGGAACTGCTTCATTAGCGTCTGGAATCACTCGTGAAACAAACTCCACACACCACATACATGCAGCACGACGCAAACGGCAATCGAGTTAGTGAGAAAGCAGAAAGAAAAAATATTGTACAATTTCATGCGCATGATGTGACATCTATACTAATCCATATTCTGGCGTCGAGGCAACCCAAATTCTATCATTTCGTGCTCCGATTTTCCGTTTCTTTTTGATTTTTTCTTCTTTCTCGGTTCATGGAGAGTCGAGAAAAAAAGAAAAGAAAGAGAGAAAAAAACATTAGCACTGGGGTATCAAAGCAAAGCAAAAAAGGTAGAGTAAAATAAAAGCAAAATAACGAATACAAACAAGAAGCGGAGAAAATCTATATGCGCGCTTACCACCAACACAAGGAGATTGTGAGAGAAAAGGTGAGACAGAGAAAGAGAAGAAGAGGAAAAAGCGGAAAGCGAAAGCAAAGAGCATGAGTCATATGAGCCATCATTGCATGTTAGTTGTTCTTCTCCCCTAGTTGTGAGTCGCATACATGTGTAAATGTTCATGCATTTGTGGTGCCATGTGACGATATACTTGTGATTGTTGGTGCATCATGTGCTGCTGCGTCTGTTGCTGCTGTACATGGTGTTGCATTTGGTGATGGGGTGATAACTGCTGCTGCTGCTGCTCAGGCGTATGCCGCATGCCCAAAGCAGCAACGGGGTAATCCGTATTCATGTCCGACATGGCTTGACTCATGTTTGAAGGTGACCTGGAATGGGTGGAGCTACTTCTAGAGCCGTTCAGACGACTTCCGATTTTGTGAAGGGGCTTTGAAATGATTTGACCGAACGAGGGACGGTCGTAGTATTGGGATTCTTCAAACTGGGGTGGTTGGCCGAAATAGTTCGGGTACATTGCCCCCAAGGGGTTAGGCGTGGCCTTGGCCTGATCAATGTACTCGTTAGAGTACATGTGAGCTTGGTGATCGTGGTCCATGATTGGGGTATGTGGATTGGGTGTGTGCATCGTGGCTGTAGTCATAGCCGGTGGGAGATCGGGAATAGCCGGTTGTGCCACGGCAAGGTAATCTCCAGGGTCCACATCCATGTAGCTGATACGTTGATTTGTGGTATCGCCAGCAGGCGACTGCGGTTCCAGAAACGGGGACGATGCACAGTCATGATCGGGTACATGAGATAAGGAGCTGCTCGCGCGGAGCAAGGCGGCGTTGATGGTTGCGAGGCGGGCCCTGGCGGCATGCGGGTTCGAGTTACCGATGAGGATGTGCATCCGCTGCTCGCGCGACAGCTTCTCGACGTGCGGGACAGAGTCCCTCGAGGGCGTGACGAAGCCTGGAGGTAGCTGCTGATGCACAGGGTCCAGTGGCACATCGGAACGTAGGCTCAAGGCGGTGATCAAGACTTCTTCCCGACTCGGCCGGAGGTCACAGCACTGAAGCTTTTGCCGGAGGATTCTCGTATTATCGGGACACCAGCTGATTTGCGAGCGGCTCTCGCGTAACCGTTCATCCAAGCAGGCTATCAGCTCCTTCCATGTATCATAGAGAGCCTCTTGCCGAATTAAGTTGCGTATTACATTAGAGTATTTCCACTGGTCGGCAGTCGCACCGTTCTTCATATGCTTGGCGACATGATCGCATCGCTCGTCCCACCCGATGCTGACCTCTTTGCACTTGTCGAAGCCACAGCCAAAGACTCTCCGCGGGAGCAGGGAGATGCCGATGTCGGTTAGAGAGGGCAGGGGACGGCCGGTGTGGTAGCGCTGGTGGTGCTTGATGAAGTCCTTCTGGCGGTCAAAGATGCGGCTGCAGCCGTTGACAACACACGGCCAGTCTTGGCCGGTTTCGTGCATCCTCATCTCATGCTTCTTCCAATCGGATTTGGCCTTGAACGTCTTGGTGTTCTTTTGCTCGGCGCAGTAGGTGCAGAACATGTAGGATTCACCAGACTGGCTCTGTGACTTGTCGTCATCGGCAAACAAGACGGGTGATGCGACGCTGATGTCATCTGTCGGGGTGCTGCTTGGTTCGATTTTGAGGTCAAGTGGACTGTCCGTGTCCGAGGGCATGGCGGCAGGCACGGGTCGGGTGGGATCGAGTCCAGCTGGGTAGGAACGGGGCTCTGGTCGCTTCGGCTCTGATCGCTTCGGCCTGGAGCGCGACGAGGACGAAGAGGCGGCCGTGGAAGCCCTGCTGGTGGTGGACGAAGAGGAAAAGGCCGAAGCCATTGACAAGCGGGAGCGCCATGATGAGCTGGATGAAGAAGTGGCAGCTGAACTGGCGGTGCTGGTGGACATGAAAGATGAGGCTGTGGAAGTGCGGCCTGGAGTCGGTGAGCACATGCACAAGAGGGGGGGGGGCGCAAAACAAACTACATACGCGAATCGATGGCTTGTGAGAACATGCGCTGGATCAGATGGGGCGGGTGTTTTGCCAGCAGGGCCTCGATATGTCGCATCGACTCCTCTGGTATGTCGAGATTGTCGTCCATGGTTGGCGGAGTGGCCGGGTGGTCAAGGCAGAGTAGAGCAGAGCGTCGGGCTTGGGGCTGGGAGCTATGGCGACATGCCCATTGAGCCCCGCGCAACAACAAGAGCAAGCAAACGATTGTGGGCGTGCGAGGAGCGAGGGACAGAAGCGCAAGGGGGGGAGGAGGAGGTGGTGGTGGTGGGGGAGGGCTCCAGGTGGGAGTGTTTGTGAGAGCGAGAGGGCGCTCGAGAGACTAGGGGCCAAGGAATGGAGAATCGTGCATCCGGGCAGGCATCAGCTGCACTTGGTGCGACAAATTGATATACGGGCGGGATCACCTCACACGCACGAGGGCGCGGCGGGGAGCGCGGAAACGGCACTCTTCTAGAAGACGTATCGAAGGATTGTAGAAGAAGCTAAACGCGGTGTTGCTCGCCGGGGCGCTCGTGCGCAGGCGCCGACAGGGCCACGACCCTGGTTTTGGCCTCAAAGCTGGGGCAAGGCTGAGGCTGCGACAGGCACGCCAACATGTAGCGTGTTTGAGTTTGGGGCGATGTCCGGGTGCGTGGGGCTGGTGGAGGAGGGGAGGAGCAGCAGCAGCAGATGTGGAGGAGGACGTGGTGGAGGAGGTGGAGGAGGAGTGGCGGGGAGGCGTGTGGGTATGTCTCGCTGCCGGGCTGGTGTGTTGTGGCGGAGAGGGCAGCCAGGGCAGGTCGAGTGCGTAGACAGCGGCCGCCGAGCAGATATGTATTATGTATGTACCGCCATGTAATGTAGCCATCAGCGAGTGGGCGGGCGGGCGGGTGAGCGAGCGAGCGAGCGAGTGCGTGCGTGGGGACACGGGGGCTCGTCCGGGTGTGTCCAGGGGAGGGCCATGATTCGCACAGGTGGGCGTGTGGATTTGCTGCGGCTTGTCTGTCCATTGGCAGCATGGTGGCCCGGTAGGGGCTGGGGGCTGGGGGGCATGCAGCCAGTGAGTGAAAACTTTGCAAACCCCTCGATGCTGCGGGTGCGCACGTGACCGGGTAGTAGAGGGAGCGGCGCGCGGCACGTCTTGGAGAGCTGCTTTGATTCGTGCTTTGGGGGGGGGGGGGTTCCGCGGCATTGGCCAAGGCCGAGAACATGGCGCTGCAGAAGGCGACCTTGTCGTTATGGCAGACTATTAGGTGTAGGGGAGAGGAGGATGGGACCATGTGTTGGGAGGGGGCGCTCGTCTCGGAATGCTGCATTCGGCGAGGCCTAGGTGGCAGCGTTGTGCCTGTTTGGACGGGGCGGCGCTGCGAAGATGGCTACGACGACGACGAGGACGAGTGCGACGGGACTTTCCAGCGTGGCCCAAGTCTGCGACAGAGCAATATGGTGGCTACTGACCAGGCGTGGTTGGGTCATGACAAGCTTTCAGCCGCGCAGCTGTAACGATGCCACAGGCACAGGCGTCGGGCAACCATTTGCTGGCGGGAGGGGGCGACGCAGGGAGGGACGTGCGCCTGCCGTCAGCAAGCCCTTGTTGTCAGCCACCGTGTCTGGCGAGGAGCGTGTTGGCGGCAGCGGCATGCGACAGTCGGGGGCGCCGATTGCTGGGCTGGGCTGGGCTGGGCTGGGCGCGGATGGACGCATGGATGGATGGACGCAGGACGGGCGGACGGGGTGCATGTATGTATGTATGTATGTATGTATCTAAGTATGTATGTAAGTGTGTACTATGCATGTGCGTGCGTATACTACCACTGCGGTACTGGAGACAGACTGGCAGCTCCACTGGTTCGCGAGGGCGGGCGCGCGTGTGGGTGCCAAGCAGCAAGCGGCGGCCAACCGAGGGCGCCCATCGCTGCCCACACCAGCACAAGCACACACACATGCACTGCGAATTATCATGATGATTACCGTCATCCTTCCTGGACACGACATGCACTTGGTCGCTCTGCATCACTCACCCACTCACTCACCCACTCACCCTCTCACCCACTCACCCTCTCACCCACTCACCCTCTCACCCACTCACCCTCTCACCCACTCACCCTCTCACCCACTCATCCTCTCACCCACTCACCCTCTCACCCACTCACCCACTCACATTCACCTGCGTCGCCCTCTTGCAACTGGACAGTCAGCCGCCGTCGCGAGTAGAATTCCAACGGCCTGCATGCCACGTGGATGCGCGCATGCATACATACGTACATATACATGCTTAGCATGTGCGCGACTTTAACTAACTTGCAGCCACCCACACATACATCCCTGCCCACGACAATCTCCTTCAAATCTCCTCGACATTGTCACCCACCAAGGTCCCTGACACCACCCAAAGGCCCGTTCCCACCACACGCTAAAGTACAAAAATGGGCCCATATCATACCATGGTGCATCCTGTGGTATACACAAGCCCCGGTTTTTTCCTTTCTTTCCTTGTCCTAACCAAGTCTATTCTACATACTTACTACTACTACGAAAAAAGAAACATGCTCAATGGTTAATCCCTGTCATCCAATCTCCTACCCGCAAACTAACCAAGGTCCGCATCATGTGACTTTTTTTTTCTTTTTTTCTTTTTTTTATAAGTACTTTTTTTTCTTGTCTTTCTTTTCCTTCCGAGGAAATTGTATATATGGAAATCCCCCCTTTTCGAGTTTACTTGCAACTGTACATATGGGTAACTTGGCATGGTGGGAGGGCATCGATGGGGGGGGGGGCCTTGGTACACGGCATGTGGGTGGGTGGTCACTTTGTAGCATTGTTCTTGGATACGCTCTGCAGATATGTGTGTAGATAGACATAAGCGCGTCACTGCGATCTTGTACTGTGTAGTCTACATGGATGTAGAAATCAATAGCATCACTGCCATGTTGTATTATCTACTTTACTCTACCTGCTCAACCATGCCAAAATCACTTATCAACAAACAGCAACAGCACATGCACGCTAACACGGTGATGAAACTCAATTGAAATAAGCGTTTGATTGCAACAGAAGCAGACTTGGCCTAGACCTTCTTAACTGATATGTTATGTACTATTAGCCAAAGCAGAAGAAGAAGAGGAAGAAGAAGAAAAAACTCTTTACAAATTTTTTTTCTCTTCATACCGTGAGTTTGTCTAGGCGTGGTTTGCGAGATAGAGACCAAGAAAGGAAAAATGCTGGGTGGAAAAGTTTGTGTTGAGAGTGGATGCAGAGAAGAATAAAAGTAAAAAGAAGTAAAAATACAAGCAAGAAAGGATATCAGCCACAAACACGAAGCAGACAGAGGAAGAGATAATGAGAAAAGCATCAAGAAATACCTCACACAAAGTTGCCATCGCAGTCGAAATCTCCCGCAGTCCTGAAGTTGCACGAACTGTTCTGTCCACCACCGGTAAAATGCACATCCTCCATGGTGATGTTACTGCAGCTGCCCTCGCCACACAGAATATAGTAGTTCTTGGCCTTCTTGAGCGCCGTGCCCGTAACATTTCTCATGACGACATTGCGGATCTGGACGCTGTTGGTAGGATGACCGGTAGGCCCGCCGTTGAGGTAGTCCTGCTGGATGTCGATGCCGTAGATGGACGCATTTTCAACGCGGATGTTTTCAAACAGGATGTTTGCAATGTAGCCCGTCGTGTTTGAGTTTGATTTTATGCGCGCCCCGTTTTGCGTGTTGAGCACGACCGAGTCGCGGAACGTGACGTTGGTTACGTTGTTGTCTGGCAGAATTGGGCGTTAGCGTAGGTACACACACACACACACACACACACATGGTTGCGGGAGATGAGATGAGGTGAGACACAAAACACGTGGGGTGGAGGGGGGGGGGAAGAGGGGAATGAAACATACTTGATTTTCCGCCGACGGAGCCAATAGAAAGACCGTGGCTGCCGTCGCAATACATGTTTGATACCGAAATATTGTTTCCGCTAGTGACGGCCACGCAGTCGTCCTGGTTGAGGACCGTGCTGTGGCGGATCCGCGTGTTGTTGGAGCTGGCGATATCGAAGCCATCGCTGTTGTGCGCGGCGGCCTTGCCCTTGGAGCGCTCGTTGGGCGCGTTGCCAGCCGTGTTGTTGAGCATAATGGAGTGGATGTCGAGGCCGGCACAGTTGCTGATGCTGAAGCAGTGCACAGGGTAGTTCTCGATATACAGGTCGTGGATGCGGCTGTCGCCCGTAACCTTGCTGACCTCGATAAAGTGGTTGGGCTTGGTAACGCCGCCATTGCTGCCGAGCCCGTCCCACCATGCCTGGCCGTTTCCGTCGAGCACAGCGCCCTGCGCAGCCGACACGTCGATGTTGCGCCCGCTGACTTTGATGAAGGGGTAGTTTGCGTTTGCGTACTGCCAGAAGGTGCGGCCCTGGAAGATGACCTTGGCCCCGTCGCACAGGTGGGTGAGGTCCATGGTTGCGTTGCCAGGCACCGTGATGCCGTCGAGCGTGATGGTGTTGCATGCTGCCACAGCAGCGGCAATGCCGGCGAAGTCTACCACATGGCACACATCGGTACTTGCCGCCGTATCCTGTGTCGGATGTGCAATGGCTTCCCCAGAAGCAGCGAGAATCAATAGCGCAGAAAAAACTGTGTGATGGGTAGTTGGTTAGCATACCACGCCCCCCTGAGCCGACGTAGACGAGAACTCTAAGTACTTACCGTCGGAAAGCATCCTGGACGAGACGTGCGGTTGTGCGGATGCTGCTATTGCCAGGGAGCGCAGACGGGTACACAGGTATAAGAGGGCATTAACAAGATGAGAGCATGATGTACGCCATCTAAATACGACCAAGTTGATTGTCTTGCAAGACAGACGGCGCGTATTGGCGCTGGACCCTAATTCCACCGGAGCGACTCCACCGTTCAAACAGGGGCGCTCCTGGTATGGAGCGGTCGCGTTATTCCCGTTTTTGCAGTGCACAAGCAACCGCAAGCACCAGAGCCAAGCGCAATCAAGACTATTGCGCCGTAGTAGGGCTGGTGGCCGTGGGACGCCTCAATCTCCGCCTGTACACGGTTGGAAAAAGCATGCAGCATTCCAGTAGCCCGCGCTCCTTCAATTGCAATCTATGCGGCTGGCCATGTATGTAGTCCAGCGTGCGGCATGTACATGGATAAGTACATAGCCGAGACGGAAGAATGCGGTTCCGTCCACAGACAAGACGGATGCGAGCGTGCGCGCGAGGGGCAACAGCAATAGCCATGTGCGCGCACGCCGGCGGGAATAAGACACGAGTGAGAGTGGGAGTGCGAGTGCGAGTGGGAAAGAAGGAGATTGCGCCGCATGCTCGGCAACGCACAGAGAAAACGCTAAGCATGTCGCACGCGGCAAGGCAGCGGGCAAAAAGGCATGATACAATTATCCGCGTGTTTCACCACGGCCTTGGCACGCTGCTGCTCACGGCGGCGGGCCAGCCTGCAAGACGCCGGTGGTGGAGACCAAGAATCCTCAAGACCCCCACTCCCTACATGCCAAGATGCTCGACGCTTGCCCACGCCGGCTTTACTGCTGCCCCTCTGACCTACACCGGCACGCCAAGAGCACAGCGACCTCTCCTCTCCTGGATTTCCTCGCCTTTGGCTTCGGCCCATTCACTTGTCACTGGACGTGCTAATGCCGCACACGCCCATACCATGGTCACCCATGCCTGTTTGGCCAGCACACGGTAAGCAGACAGCCTCTCTTGGCCTGCCCAGACGGCCGTCAGCCAGATGGCAGCTGTCAAGATACCAGCATTGGTGTCCGAGATTGCTCACGAGAAATGACCATGCATCTGCCAAGCCTCTCGCAACGCCCAGCAACTTTATAATCTATCTACAGCACCTCTAATTTTTCAGTGCGCCTCGACGCTCTCCCCTTTCTTTTCCGCACCGCTGCCGCTTGCATGCCGAAAGTCGGGCGTGCTGGGTCGTGACCTCTCCACGTCGAAGAAGGCTATGTTTTCCCTCACCGCAACATACTCGCTGTCTGCGTACCCCAATGCCTCCCTGATCTGCGTCGAGTGCAGCCCCATGATCCGCCGAATCTCCGTGGCCGAGTAGTTCACAACCGCCCTTCCAATCTCAAATGGCGCAGGGTTGTGCAGTTCAAAAGTCGGAGAGTGAGGGGCTGCGTGGTGGCTGTGGTTGTGGTGGTGACTGTGAGAGGACGTCATCGAGTGCGTGAGTGGGTGCCGGACGGGAATTGGGGCATGGACAGCGTGGGCCGCAGCGCCAGGAGTCGTGGGGGGATGGGCGGCAGTGCCTGATTGAGAGGATTTGGACGAGTGGCTGATGTTGGAATGCAGGCGCTTCACCACGATGATGCGGACAGCTTCCTGCTGGGCAAAGTGGCCGTCCACGTCTACGATTCCAGCTGGGAGGAGGCCGGCTTTACCACTGAGCGCAGTCCAAGCACCTTGGTCAATGTATATGGCTCCGTGAGGCGCCAGACCGTGCAGAATCCAGAAGTAGCGGTCGCGTATGGGATTCGATATGGGAAGGAAGCGCGTGTGCAAGGGACAAGGCTCCTCAGTCTTCGGCGTCGATGTTCCTGCGAGCTTGTCTGCCAGCGACGAGGTGGATGCCGCAAGGTCGTGGTGTGAATCTTGCAATGCTGCATCGTCCTGGAAGTTGGTGACAGAGTTCCGGCTCGACATCCTCGACTTGCGGTGCTTCTCGGCATGCGCAATAATGCTCGAGATATTACCTGGCTTGCTACTCTTGGTGATGACTGTAGTCACGCCCGCACTAGTCGCCAGCCGTGCCGCTACTATCTTCGTGCTCATGCCACCCGTGCCCAGCGAACTTCCCGCAGAGCTGACATCAGCGGCCAGCTCAGAGATATCCTCGACGACCGTGATCGACTTGGCATCGGGGTTGGAGCGCGGATTCTTGTCGTACAGGCAATCCACATCCGTCATGAGGAAGAGATAGTCGGCCTGCACCATTCCCGCCGTAATGGCGCTCAACGTGTCGTTGTCGCCAAACTTGATTTCCGTAACGGCCAAGGTGTCGTTCTCGTTGACAATGGGAATCACGCCCATGCTGAGCAGCTCAATAAACGTGTTCTGCGCATTCTGATACTGCGTCCGATCGGAAATGTCGTTCCTCGTCAACAGCACCTGTGCGATTGGCTGCTCCAGATTTCCAAACAGCTGATCCCACAGCGACATCAGTCTGCTCTGACCAATGGCCGCCAGTGCTTGCACTTGGGGAAGGTGTTTCGGACGACGTGGGAGGTTCATGCGGCGCAGACCAACACCAATGGCGCCCGACGACACGATTACAACATGGTGGCCCGCAGCGCGCAGGCTGCATGCTGTCTCGACAATGAGCGACAGGATCGAAAGGAGCGGCTGGTGGGTTTTCTCGTCGACGATCGAGGATGTTCCTGCGTGTGTCGGTCAGGCGTCCTCTTCTTTTCGACGCAGAGTTTGTACTGTATGGTATTTACCAAGCTTTATGACGACCGTGAGCTGGCCAGGGTGCTTGCGCATGTGGACGGCCATGGCGGCGGTAGGCGTAGGTGTCGAGGTCGCAGCAGACGGCGAGCGGTATAAAGACAACTGAGAAGAGATTGCAGCCCTCGGCCAGCCACGATTCAAGACCCGCAACCCCCCTTTGGGCTTGCGCGCAATAGATGACTGGAACAAGCCCAAAGTTCCCTCGCAAGCGATGTTCGGGGCCTCCCTTGCTCCTCGCTGCGGCTGCGGTGACGTCTGTGCTCCGATTGGCTCCCCGCGCTTCCCATGCTGCCGCTCCCCCATCCCCACCCAAACTTTTCGCGACGGGCAATTCACCCCCCTCCCCCCCCCCCCAGCGCGCGCCCTACTGTTGAACAAGCGCCCAAGACACCGCCAGTCCGCCAGACACACCGCACCCAGCCCAACCCCTCGAAGCCAAGAATGCCCAACGCCGAAACAGCGCCCGACGGCGCCTCCCTCTCCGCCATGGCGCAGCCGCCCCCCGCCAAAATCGACCCCGTCTACTACACGTGGTCGAGCGCCTTCAACATCATGCTGGGCCGGATGACGGGCCAGCGCGACATTGAGCTGGAAAAGGGCTACTTTAGCGAAATGGACACAATCAAAGCCGACTCCATCTGCAAGCGCTGCGAGTCCAACAAGGAGTACCTGCTGCAATACAGCCCCGTCATCCGCTTCATGCAAGACGAAGTGTACAAGCTGGGCGGCGACCTGAACAAAGACAACATCCTGTGCCGCATGTGCACCAACGAGCAGAGCGGCGGCTTCTCCCTCGAGCACGGCATCCTGCTCTGCGCAAACAAGTTCCGCAATCGCGGCCACCAGGAAGATACCATGGCGCATGAAATGGTGCATGCCTGGGACCATCTCAAGTTCAACGTCGAGCCCGACAACCTGCGCCACCAGGCTTGTCTGGAAATCAGGGCCTCGACCCTCTCGGGCGAGTGCCGGTTTACACGGGAATTCTTCACGCGCAACCAGTGGAGGATTACTGAGCAGTTGCAGGCTTGTGTTAGGAGGAGAGCCACGCTGAGCATGCTGGCAAGACCGGGCATCCGCGACCAGGAACATGCGGGCAAGGTGGTCAACGAGGTTTGGGAAAGCTGCTTTAGGGATACGAGGCCGTTTGATGAAATTTATCGGTGATGGCAGTGTCAAGGCGCGCGAGTTACCGACCGACTGTTGTATGATTATGTGTACGAGACTGTTGTTGCAAACATGCATAGCGAATGGCGTTTACATTAGCAAAGTCGAAGAAGAGGCATCACAATCTTCGCTCAAAACTATATAGAACAGAACAATTAAACGTGAAATATGATCTCGCATTGATGAAAAGGGGCTCGTATGCAGTACTCAAACACCGGAAGAATAAAAGACGGTGGTTAGCAGAAACTCCGAGTAATGCAATCAGATCAAACAACTCCAGTGACTTCCGTGTTGCGCCTCTTTCGCCATCGTAGATGTTAAACGTAAAGTAAATGGCATCAAGCTTCGACTCAGACGCTCTCCTGAGACGCCTCTGAGCCACCGCGGCTCTTAGCAGAAGTACGTTCATACGCCCTGGCGCTGCCTTTGCAGTGCTTAATGATCCACGGATGCTTCTCAACATCCTCCAGCGCAATGCGCTCCTCAGGATTCAGAACAAGCAACCGCTTAATCAGATCTCGCGCTTCTGGGCTGACATACTTTGGTACCTTGTAGTCTGCCCTTACAATTCTGCACTCGGTCATGGCCGGAGGGTCCTCAAACGGTGCCTCGCCCACCAGGAACTCGTACGTCAACACACCCAGACTCCACAGATCAACCTTGTTGTTGTAGGGAATGCTCTCAGAAGGGCCTTTGATCTTGTTGCGAAGAATCTCTGGTGGGAGATAGTCCAGAGTTCCGCACATTGTTTTGCGGCGGTCGTTGGGTGCATGGACTGACCAACCAAAATCCGAAATCTTGATTTCGCCGTGGATACCGACGAGAATATTCTCAGGCTTGATATCGCGGTGCATGATGTGCTTCTTGTGGAGGTACTTGAGCGCAGCAGCCATTTGGGCAATGTACTGGGCAGCTTTCCATTCCGGGAAGCGCTGTTCCTTGCGGAGATGCTTGTATAGCTCTCCCTTTCCAGCAAACTCCAAAATGAGGAAGATGCGCTTGGCGTCGTGGAAGTGGCCAAACAGCTTCAGGATGTTGGGGTGGGCGAGCTGTGATTGAATCTCAATCTCTCGCCTCACCTGAAGCTCGACCCTGCCTTGTTGAATCTCAGACTTGTGGAGAACCTTGAGCGCACAAACAAAGCCCTTGGAGCGTTCCTTGGCGAGATAAACACGACCAAATTTGCCCTTTCCCAGGGGCTTGCCAATCTCGAACATGCCAAGATGCCATTGTTTGGGTGCTGCCGGATTCCTGGGGACGCTGTAGATGGCCGACTCGGTCTGGGTGCGGCGGTGAGTCGAAACTTGTTGCTCTGACGGCCGGCTGGCGGTCTCTGCAAGGGCGGCCTTGGCCATGTTTGCCGTCTTTGCATTCTGTGTTGCGATCTTCTGCAGTGGCATCTGATGGGGCAGCTTCATGCGGTTGGCTGCTGATTGCGAAGACGATAGACCGGCTACCGATGGCTTGGTCATGTCAGCGGCGATGAACCCGAGTTTGTACCGTGGTTGCATACCTTCTTCGCCTTGGAGTTTGTCGCGCTAGACGCGACCTGGTCTTCGTTCTCATCGTGAATCGTGGTGCGCTCTAGGGCGGCCTCGAGGTTGGCAACGTCGGCCATGACTGCTGCTGATGCCAACACAAACTGTAGCGACAGAAGACAAGTAGAAGCAGGAGAGCGCAACTAATGTCAGTTGCTACACTCAGGCGCGTGGGTGTTGCGTGGAGATGGGGGATGAGTTCCAGGTTCTGGCGGTGGCCTGGCCAGCTAGTTATCAAAATAAGTGGATGCGGCCCGTTGCCATGGGTGACGCCGATCGGGGTGTCGGAGCGCTGGTTCGCGCCCCACCCTAGACCTGCACAGCGCCCCCGCCATGGCCATCCATGTCGACACTTTCGTGAGAGACGACAGTTTGCCTGTGTCGCGTCTGCCGGAAACCCCGCATTGTCGCGTAGAGTCCAGCATCATGACATGTCTCAACGGCGCCCCCGCCGATACTGTGGCGCCCGGCCAGGCCGACACGTCCATCACCAAGGAAGGGTTCAAGATTACTACGCGCAAACTGCCAATCCTCAAGGCTGGCCCCATAGACGACATGACCAAGAAGTTGGGCATAGCGCCGCCAGAGATGATCTTTGGCGACAACATGGTCCGCATAGAGCATGCACAGAGCGGCTGGTACATTGAATTCAACGCCTTCGATGCGCTCGACCGAGTCGACAAGACGGGTGACAAGATGTTCAAGGTCGCATACTCCAAGGAGTGGCAGCAAAACAGGTGAGCTCCGCTAGCCGTGAGAAGCTACACGCGGCTAACACGGGCTAGGCAGAAGCAGTTTGAAGACATCAAAGAAGTTGTAAAGCCTTTTGACTGGTCTTACAGCACCGACTACAAGGGCACTACTCCCTCGACTCCGGCATTCGAACCTACCGAGACACCCATACCGCTTGCCCTACTCAAGCGCCCCGACCCAATAGAGTTTTTCGATGAGCTCGTGCTCTACGAAGATGAGCTGGCAGACAACGGCATTGCCATGCTGTCCTGCAAGGTCCGTGTCATGCCCCAGCGATTGCTCTTGCTGGTACGCTTCTTCATGCGACTGGACGATGTGGTTTTCAGGATGCGAGATACCAGGATATTCATCGAGTTTGGAGACAATGTCGTGCTGAGAGAGTACACTGCAAGGGAAGAGAAGTACGAGGAGGTGCGAAAGAAGCTGGCAGGCAGGAAAGAAGACGTGCTTGCCATTATGCGGGACCCGAATCGATTAGCAGAACATATTCCTATCGTCGAGCACAAGCTAGAGGGGATGCAGCTGAAGTAGGGATTGCTGGGTCAACCTAATCAGCATAAAAATAGAATACGGTATCTCATGCGGGGGAAAACGATATGCCGACATCGAGAGCCGTTCCAAAAATGTATCGGGTAGGCTAGCACATTTGGACAACATAGGGACCCTGCCCAGAGCTAACCCACCAAAAGGGGTCAATCGCAGATGGTAGGCACTGAGACGCGGCTCTGCGGGACCAGCATGGAAGGAATCCTTCTTGAGTGAATCGTAGAACAAGCACAGGTTCACCTTTGTAGGAAAACTACATGAAAGTTTGTCAACTGTAAGCATTCCAAAACACGAACCTAACAAACGTTGCGAGCCGAGACGCGTCATGGGTTAAAGCGGTGAAGGCTCAACAGCAATCTCCTTTGTCTCATGGACGAAATATGAGTCATTTAGAGTCTGCTACTCTGGTACCGTACGAGAAAGATAGGAAAGAGACGGAATGTTGTGGGTCTAGAGTACGTATGATTTGGAAGAGACTCTTATCCGGCCATGTGTTTGGGTTTTCCGGCGCTGGCCACTGTCCTGCTCCTCCAACGGCCCGACTGCATGATGAGTTGGCTTGTGATTGTCCCAATCTGAGTCCATTTCCCACGATACTCAGCGCAGCTTCCTGAAAGCGGGACCGAAATCGATGCCAAACAGCCTATGTCGGTGAAGTTGGGAGGGATTTATCACCTTTGGGTGTGTTACTCTGCTCTGTGGTGATGGCAGACTTCTCTTCATGCGAAAAGCCACATGTCTCTGGCATCCATGTCAAAGCTGACAAGCACATGCACGGCACTGTGGTGCACAGCACATGGCGGAATTTCCTGACAGGATTGCACATGCCAAGCTGAATAGCATAAGCCTATGTACACTTGTCATCGCGCACGACTTGTGTGCCAGTTTTATGCTTGACGATAAAGGCGTGTTATATGTAAGTGCTTGGCCGGACAAGGACTGCATGTGAAGGTGGGATATCAGACTGTTGAGAGCGCTAAGTCCGTGGGTGAATGGCCAGCTTGCGTAGTACTTACTTTCGCTCCAAACGACGCGGGCGAACAGCCGTCACAGAAGTAAGCAAGCCGTGTCTCTGCGTCGTCAGTATGTGCGGCAGTTCGTCCGATGTGTCTCAACCTGTCAGCGCTCGTATGCACAGCCACATGGTTTGGGATATGTGGAGCGATAGAAATATCTCGCAGGCATAGGAACGCGAAGGAGGCTGACGGTGCCAGTGCTGCGGGTTGATGAGACGAGATAACGGAGTCTCGGATGCTTCGGGAGTTCGGGACTCCAGGCTGTGGTACAGAGGTGCAAGGGGGAGTGTCAGGGCTGGCGAGTGAAGGGCACGGCACGCGCATCCCCGCGACGCTTTCGTCCGAAACGAGTAAGCGCACGATCGCTGGCAAGGATGGACACGCAGGCCATGCCCAACCATACAACGCTACTCCTGTGCGAGTCGCAACAATTGCCTTTTGCAAACAAGAACTCACATTCTGACCGTCACTGGAGACTCGACTGTATTTGGGTTTGGCTGTGGAATACCTCGCACTGCGCAAGGCAACTATGGCGCTCGGGCTTACTTGGACACACCTCCGACATGCGTCATCTTACACTGGAGATCGACCAGAACATCCTGGGCACCTACTAGGACATCCCGGTGCTGACAAGGCCTCGAACAACGCGCTGCTACTGACGATGGGATACGCAGCCCGAGAATACCGGCCCCGACCCACTTGTCCGACGCACTCGCCCTTTGGCTTGGGCTATTTGCTGGATCTGGTTCGAATAATCTCGTCCGACAATACGCTGGCTGGTCCAAGAGCTAACCGCGGACTTGACAAGGCTCGGCCGACAGAGGTGCTATGGCCGCATCCGTAGATTCAGGCAATGGCTACAAGCATTGATATGCCTGCTTGTCCCTGACGAACAGGAGCCTTTAGACTCACCGATCTGACTTCACAGGCCGACAACAGCTGTTGCAACTCACAATGGCTACCAACTCGAACGGTGAGGCCGCCATAATCAACATGTCAAGCGATCCATCACGACAACACACAAGCGTCTCGCGCCAAAATGAACAACAACAACAACAAGAAGAGATGATACCGCTCGAGCAGATCGCCACCTCCAATTCATCCGCTTCTTCAGACACACGAGCCGAGAACCATGACCAGTCGACAAAAGCGCGCAGAGTAGAAACATCCTCATCCGAATATGACGCCTCAAGAGCCCTCCATCGCCGCATCACCCGGTCAGAGATTGATGATGCGGGAAGACAAGAACTGTCACGCATCTTCTCAACGGTTTCCCAGGGTGTGACACGGCAAATGAGCGTCGCGGCACCAGGCGACCCGGCAGTCGACCCCACCAATGCTGCTTTCGACCTCAGCAAATTCCTGCACATGTTCCGCCACCAGCTCGAGGGCGAGGGCATCGAAATGAAAAAGGTCAGCGTCGTCTACAAGAACCTGAATGTTTTCGGCTCCGGCAAAGCTCTCCAGCTGCAGAGCACAGTAGCAGATGTCTTCATGGCCCCTTTCCGAGCCAAAGAATTTTTTGGACAATCCGAACGCAGGCAGATCTTGCACTCATTCGACGGCATAATTCGCGCAGGCGAGCTCTGTGTGGTGCTTGGTCGCCCGGGCTCCGGTTGTTCCACGCTGCTCAAGTCTCTGACTGGCGAGTTATACGGTCTCGAGACAGACGACTCCATCATTCACTACAACGGTGTTCCTCAGAACCTCATGCGCAAGGAGTTCAAGGGCGAGACTGTCTACAACCAGGAAGTTGACAAGCACTTTCCTCACTTGACTGTCGGCCAAACACTCGAATTTGCTGCTGCAGTCCGAACGCCATCGAATCGCCCCGGCGGAGTCAGCCGAGATGAGTTTGCCAAGTTCATGGCTAAGGTAGTCATGGCCGTTCTTGGACTGTCGCACACCTACAACACCAAGGTTGGAGACGACTTCGTGCGTGGTGTTTCTGGTGGTGAGCGCAAGCGTGTCTCAGTTGCTGAGATGATGTTGGGTGGATCTCCCTTCGCTGCGTGGGACAACTCGACACGTGGTCTTGACTCAGCTACAGCTTTGAAGTTTGTCAATGCTCTGAGAGTCAGCTCTGATATGACTGGTGGTGCAGCCGCCGTTGCCATCTATCAGGCCAGTCAGAGCGTTTACGACTGCTTTGACAAGGCCGCAGTCCTCTACGAAGGACGTCAGATCTACTTTGGCCCCGCGGACCAAGCCAGAGCCTATTTCGAACGTCAAGGATGGTAAGATGACTTCAGCATCAGTTTTGATATCTCACTGACATGGCTTAGGCATTGCCCCCCTCGACAGACTACTGGAGATTTCCTCACGGCCGTTACCAACCCGGAAGAGCGAAGACCTAGGGAAGGTATGGAGCACATGGTTCCTCGTACCCCTGAAGAGTTTGAGAAGTATTGGCGCGACTCCCCTGAGTACCAGGCCTTGCTCCAAGAGATTGCGGAGTTTGAAGCAGAAAACCCAATCAATGAGCATGCTACAATTGAGCAGCTCCGTCAACAGAAGAACTACATACAGGTTAGTCTCCCAAAAGGTTCCCTTGATACAACACTGTTCTAACTTGCTCTTCAGGCCAAGCATGCTCGGCCAAAATCACCCTACCTCCTCAGTGTTCCTATGCAGATCAAGCTCAACACACGACGAGCATACCAGCGCATCTGGGGTGACATGGCATCGACATCCACACAGGCTGGTATCAATGTCGTCATCGCTCTCATCGTTGGTTCCATCTACTACGGTCATTCCGCTGGCTCGAACTCATTCCAAGGACGCGGCGCCGCCATTTTCCTGGCTATTTTGACCAGCGCTATCGGAGCTATTGGTGAAATTGCTGGTCTCTATTCGCAACGCCCCGTGGTTGAGAAACACAGCTCATACGCGTTTTATCATCCGTCTACCGAAGCCATGGCAGGAATCGTCGCCGACATACCCGTCAAGTTCGTTCAGGCTGTAGTCTTCAACGTCATTCTGTACTTTTTGGCTGGCCTACGGTATACTGCCGGACAGTTCTTCCTGTTCTTTTTGGTTACATACATGGCAACCTTCATCATGACTGCCCTTTTTCGAACGGCTGCTGCGATTACCAAGACTGCATCGCAAGCCATGGCGTGTGCTGGTGTCTTGATCCTGGTCCTGATTGTCTACACTGGTTTCGTCATTCGTATTCCGCAGATGCCAGACTGGTTTGGCTGGATCCGATGGATCAACCCCATCTTCTACGCTTTCGAAATTTTGCTCGCCAACGAGTTCCATGGGGTCAATTTCCCTTGTGATCAGTTTGTCCCTTCAGGGCCTGGCTACTCTCTCAACGGCAACCACTTCATCTGCAACGTCCAAGGCGCTATTGCTGGACAAACTTTCGTCAGCGGTGACCGCTTCATCGAAGTATCCTACTCATACAAGTGGAGCCATGTGTGGCGCAACTTTGGCATCCTCTGGGCGTTTTTGATCTTCTTTATGGCCACATACTTTCTGGCTACAGAGCTGAACTCTTCCACGACCAATACCGCCGAACAACTGGTCTTCCGCCGCGGACAAGTTCCTGCATATATGCTGCCTGGCGGAAAACAGTCAGACGAAGAATCGGGCGAGACCAAGAGGGAAAAGGAAGCCGGTGCTGGTGATGTGAGCGCTATCGAAGAGGCAAAGGGTATCTTCACTTGGCGAGACGTTGTTTACGACATTGAGATCAAGGGCGAGCCACGACGTTTACTCGATCACGTTTCTGGTTATGTCAAACCCGGTACTATGACTGCACTCATGGGAGTTTCTGGAGCCGGAAAGACGACACTTCTGGATGTGCTTGCCCACAGAACAACCATGGGCGTCATCACTGGTGATATGTTTGTAAATGGCAAGCCGCTGGACCCTTCGTTCCAACGCTCCACAGGCTATGTGCAGCAGCAGTAAGTTCTTGTGTTTGATGCGTTTCTTTCTGGGTGTTAACAAATGTTAGGGATCTCCATCTTGAAACCTCTACTGTCCGCGAGGCATTGCAGTTCTCCGCCATGCTTCGACAGCCAGCGTCTGTTAGCAAGCAAGAAAAGCTCGACTATGTTGAGGAGGTCATCAAGATGCTCAACATGACTGACTTTGCCGAGGCGGTTGTTGGTGTTCCTGGCGAGGGTCTTAACGTGGAACAACGGAAACTCTTGACTATCGGTGTTGAACTCGCTGCGAAGCCCAAGCTCCTTCTTTTCCTTGACGAGCCTACTTCCGGTCTCGACTCGCAGGTCAGTACCCACTTCCGTCGGAGATTGATGTCGATAAGGCGAATGTTTACTAACTCGAGTGCAGAGTGCATGGTCTATTGTCGCTTTCCTTCGCAAACTCAGTTCCGCCGGCCAAGCAATCCTCTGCACGATCCACCAGCCTAGCGCCATCCTTTTCCAAGAATTCGACCGCCTCTTGTTCCTTGCCCGTGGTGGCAAGACTGTATACTTTGGTGAACTGGGCAAGAACTCGCGGACCCTGCTGGACTACTTTGAGTCCAACGGAGCTAGAGAGTGCGGTGAAGACGAAAACCCGGCTGAATACATGTTGGAAATTGTAAATGCAGGCAAGAACGACAACGGCCAAGATTGGTTCGACGTATGGAAGCAAAGCCCGCAAGCGCAAGACGTCCAGAGACAAATCGACGAGCTGCACGAATCCAAGAGGGAGCAACTTGGTCTGGGTGAAGAAACCGCTGATGGCGAATTCGCTATGCCATTGTCGGTGCAGATCTGGGAATGCACTTACCGTGCTTTCCAGCAGTACTGGCGCATGCCCAGCTACGTGCTAGCCAAGTTCGGACTCTGTACCGTTGCCGGTCTCTTCATTGGGTTTTCGTTCTACCAAGCCAACACGACTCAAGCCGGCATGCAGACGGTCATCTTCAGCGTCTTCATGATAACTACAATCTTCTCGTCGCTTGTGCAGCAGATCCAGCCTCTCTTCATCACCCAACGGTCTCTGTACGAGTCTCGCGAAAAGCCATCCAAGGCATACAGCTGGGTTGCCTTTATGTTTGCCAACATTGTTGTGGAGATTCCGTACGGCATCGTCGCAGGTATACTGGTCTTTGCGTCCTTCTACTACCCCGTAGTTGGCGCGAACCAGTCGAGCGAGCGCCAGGGCCTCGTCCTGCTCTTATGCATGCAGATGCTCATCTACACATCGACGTTTTCTGACATGACGATTGCTGCACTTCCCGATGCGACAACAGCTGCGGGCCTTGTCTCGCTGTTGGTTCTTATGAGCACTCTGTTCAACGGTGTGCTGCAAGCGCCTAACAACCTTCCTGGTTTCTGGATCTTCATGTACCGCGTCAGTCCTTTTACATACTGGGTTGGCGGCATGGTCAGTACCATGCTATCTGGGCGCCAGGTTCACTGCAGCGCTACCGAAATGTTGGTTTTCGACCCACCGTCTAACCAGACGTGCGGTGCCTATTTATCCAGCTTCGCTGCAGCCAAAGGCGGCAACATCCAAAACCCCGATGCCACAGCGGGCTGTCAATACTGCACCTACAGCAACACGGACCAGTTCCTGGCGCTCTCGAGCATCTACTACAGCGAGCGCTGGCGCAATTTCGGCATCATGTTTGCGTTTATCGGATTCAACGCGTTTATTGCGGTTCTTTCGTACTACCTCTTCCGCGTCGCGAGCCTGGATTCGTTGAAAAAGGCTTTCAGCAAGCCCAAGGGAGGAGCGAAGAAGGGGGCTGCGCAGGGTGCCTAGGCTGGAGAAGGGACCGGAGGGAATAATACCGCAACTGCTTGCATCGACTTATGATAGCAGAATGAATACATAGACACATGGCTGCAATGGCTTTATACATAGTAATATAAATTTCTTTTTACATGTACTCACCAAGCATATATGCATCTTGTGGCTAGACGTGCCAATCTTTGCCGTATTTGCCTTGGATGCGGTACATGCGTAGCCCATGCATCGCCCTCGCACGTGTGCAATAGTGTAGTGTATGTGCGTAGTGAGTAAGCTTCTAGGCGGTGCGCCTTGCCCCTGCTTCGGGATGATGCAGTCCCGGGTTGTCGGTACGCATCCGACGGGTGTTGGGTAACGTCATGCTCGCTTCTCGCCGCCATCGTCAGCCGTGGATCGCGTTTTGATTGGCCGCCCCCTTCCTTGCGTACTTGTAGCGGGCATGGCCGAACTAGCCGGGGCCTTGGCCTTTTTTTTGTGTAAACGTCTTTTCTTGCACGTGAGCTGAGAGCTAGCGAGCAACTCGGCACACGTAGCCGTCGGAGAATAGCTATGTATGTAAGCTGGGTTTGGTTGCTCCGACGACGCCCACATCACGCCGTCATTGTTTTTTTCACGATCGCTCTGGATGGACCCGATTGGGCCCCACTTGGTGTCGAGCAGTATTCTGTTGGGCTCCGGACTGCCATGTATGTATGGCCGATGGTGTGTTTGTATGTGGGCGACGGAGGGTCGAATCGGCTGATTGCTCGCAAACGGGTATGCGCATGGCGGGGGAACAAGTGTTACTGTGGACGGAATTCGGAACCGCGTCTCTTGTCTTGTTGCCGTGCTGGGTTGCCGTGCTTGTCCGAAAGAGCAAACAGGAGTCGAGTTGAGTCGTGCTTTGGTCCAAGTCGGTTGAGCTGCATACAGCCTGCATGAGTAAAATAACCCGCCAGGCGTCTGTTGGGACAGGAAAGCCCACGATCAACAGGGTCTGGCGTCTGCCCTTTTTGCTTCGTCATGAGCTCATTGGACTACCGAGACGCACCCAAGTCGACAATCGCCAACAGACTTAGCTTCCTTATTGCCGCCTTGTATCCCCCAGATCCGGAGCCCCCCGAAGAAGAGCCTCAGGCACGGCATAACGCGCGCTTGTCGCGCTATGTGATGTGGTTCCCCGCTGAAAAACGGCCATGTCTATTGATCCAAGTGCCCCAGGACATGTTTTCCTGTTTTACTCGCTGCCAAGGCGGCTATGGACTATTCTGAACATATCAACATATGTGCAAGCCTATGCACCGCAATGCATGGCCAAGTGCGGCCATGTCGGGAGCAGCTATGCGCATCTGCTGGTCTCCAGCCAGTGGGCAGACATTTTTCTTCTTCTTCTCCTCTTCTCAGGCTAGAAAAGCACCACTTGACCTGACGATCCTAACTGGATTTGAGGGCCAACTTCGGCACACAACGTCGTTGCGGGGAAGACAAGGCTTGGGGTGGAGCGCTGGAGCCGATCGCCATGTGACAAGAGATGAAGACTGGGGGCCGTGGCCAGGATGCGTTGCCCGTCTAGGCCTAGCGCCTTCCACAAAGACACCACACCTCCCGGCGCTTGCGTTGATGCGAGCAAAAAAACTTCAACATCCCTATGGACCTCGTGACGAAGACTCAGCTTGTACGTACACCTAACTCGTCGGGGCCGCGTCCTTCACTCGGCTATACGAGCGCCCTTCTACCATGCCCCGCTGCATGGGCGGTCCAAAGCACCTGTGTTGTCGTAAGAGACGGATTTCCCCGGACACTAGACGAGTCGCTGCTGTGAGGGGCGCCAGCAGCAGCCGGGTACTGTGCGGAGGTGGACTATGGGGAAGTGTCTGTTTTGACGTTACGCCTACTCGAGCCTCACGACAAAGCCTGCAAAAGGAAAAGGCTTCCCAACAAGGTAGCGTAGCGTAGGCTTGGTGGAAATAAGCAGACAAGCCGCATTCCTCGGGAGAGACGTACCGAGAGCTATGGCTTGCCGTCGGAGCGGGCGCGAGCAGCTTGGTTGTTGTCTCGAGTCATTTATTCATCCAATGGTCGCAATCCCCGCAAATCCTCACGAGCTGCGAGTCAGATGCTGTGGTGCTCTACTCCGACTTATTGACGGGCAGTCTCCACATCCATCTGCCGAGGTGCATATGCCTGTAGAACCGCCACCTTGGCAGTCACGTCGCGGCCTTGAAATGACGTCTTTGCTGGCATCTACCAGCATCATTTTGGCATGGGGCGAGCTTGTGGAGACTCCGCATCCCGGACGGGTAAACTTCGGAACATGGCCTGGTTGCATCGTGGACCTCTGAGCATGTTAGCCCGGACTGTTGAGTTGCTCTGGGGCGGATGAGGGCAGTCCGGGGGGCCTACACAGCGAGTGCTGGCATGCATGTATAAAGGTACCTCCGACCCACGAGCATGCTCGGTATTCAGGCTTTCGACTCCCCTTCGATTATCCAGAATCATGGCGCCTTCCGTTCTATCCGCCGTGCTTTCGGGCTCTGCCCTATTGGCTGCAGTCAATGCTCAGAACTTTGCTGGTGGTGGCCGTGGTGAAGAGGCTTTCAAGTATGTTCAGCCGCTTAACACCACCATCCTGACCGAGTATGGCTCCTCGCCCGCGGTGTACCCTTCACGTAAGTCTTGCTTGAACTATCAATAAAAGATCCGAACAGGTCTAATGCCTAGTAGCAAAGACGACTGGTGCCGGTTGGGAGATGGGCGTTGAGAAGGCGAAAGCTTTCATTGCTAAACTTACTCTCGAGGAGAAGGCTGATATGGTCACCGGCCAAGCCGGACCTTGTGTTGGCAACATTGTTGCTGTTCCTCGTCTGGGCTTCCCTGGTCTTTGTCTCCAGGATGGTCCTCTTGCCTTCCGTGTGGCTGACTACGCAAGCGTCTTCTCCGCCGGTGTGTCTGCCGGAGCCACATGGGACAAGGACATCATGTATGAACGCGGTTATGCTATGGGCCAAGAGTTCAGGGCAAAGGGAGCTCACGTTATGCTGGGCCCCGTTGCAGGACCTCTTGGACGTTCCGCCTACGCCGGCCGCAACTGGGAGGGCTTCTCCTCAGACCCTTACCTCAGCGGTGTAGCCATGGAGCAGACCATCTTGGCTGCTCAGGACGCAGGTGTGCAATCTTGCGCTAAGCATTGGGTTGGCAATGAGCAAGAGATTATGCGCAACCCTACCTACATGACCAACGACACAACCGCGCAGAAGCAGGCTGCTATTTCATCCAATATCGATGACCGCACTATGCACGAGCTCTACATGTGGCCATTCGCCAACGCTGTCAAGGCTCGCGCTGCCAGCTTCATGTGCTCGTACCAGCGAATCAACGGATCCTACGGATGCCAGAACTCTGCTTCGCAGAACGGTCTGCTCAAGACTGAGCTTGGTTTCCAAGGATACGTCATGTCCGACTGGGGTGCGACTCACTCGGGTGTTGCCTCGATCGAGGCCGGTCTTGACATGGACATGCCTGGAGGTCTCGGTGCTTACGGCATGAACTTTGGCGTCCCATCATACTTTGGCGGCAACATTACTATGGCTGTCAACAACGGTACTCTGAACGAGTCTCGCCTCGACGACATGGTTCTCCGTATCTTGACCCCTTACTTCCAGCTCGGCCAAGACAAGGACTTCCCATCCGTTGACCCTTCGACTGCTGATCTCAACACTTTCTCTCCTCGCAGCACCTGGACCCGCGAGTTCAACCTAACTGGCGAGGTCAGCCGTGATGTCCGCGGCAGCCACGCCGAGTTGATCCGTCGCCACGGTGCTGCCGGCACTGTTCTGCTGAAGAACGAGGGTCGCACCCTGCCTCTCAAGGCTCCCCGCAATGTTGCAGTCTTTGGAAACGATGCTGGAGACCCAGTCCGCAGCTCTGTCATCAACCAGCAGAACTACGAATTCGGCAGTCTGTTCTCTGGTGGTGGCTCTGGTACCGGTCAGTTCACCTTTATGGTTTCGCCACTTTCTGCCATCCAGCAGCGTGTTAAGAACGACGGTGGTATCGTTCAGTACTTCTTGAACAACACCTACATCGCCAACAACAACGTCAGCACCCTGCTTATCCCACGCGGTATCCCCGATGTCTGCATTGTCATGCTCAAGACCTGGGCCGAGGAGGGCAATGACCGCTCTCACCTCGCATCTGACTGGGATGGTGATGACGTTGTCGAGTCCGTTGCATCCTACTGCAACAACACCGTTGTCGTTACCCACTCAGCTGGTATCAACACCCTGCCATGGTCCGACCACCCCAACGTCACCGCCATCGTGGCCGCCCACTTCCCTGGTGAAGAATCCGGCAACTCTCTCGTCGACATCCTCTACGGCGACGTCAACCCCTCTGGCCATCTCCCCTACACCATCGCGATGCAGGGCAACGAGTACAACGCTCCTCCCACCACCGAGATCCAAACCGACGGCTTCTACGACTGGCAAAGCTGGTTCGACGAGAAGCTTGAAGTCGACTACCGCCACTTTGACATGCACAACATGTCTGTGCGCTACGAATTCGGTTTCGGTCTCTCCTACACCACCTTCTCCATCGCAGACATCAAGTCGTCTCCTCTCGAGCAAAACATCGCTTCCCACCCAGAGAACCTGCCCATCCAGCCCGGCGGCAACCCCGCTCTCTGGGCATCTCTCTACAACGTCACCGTTTCTGTTTCCAACACGGGCGATGTCGCCGGCGCCGCTGTGCCCCAGCTCTACGTCGGTCTTCCCTCCTCCGCCCCTGCCGGCACCCCCGTGCGCCAGCTCCGCGGCTTCGAGAAGGTGTACCTCGAGAAGGGCGAGACGCAGAGCGTCACCTTTGAGCTCATGCGCAGGGACCTGAGCTACTGGGACATCGTCAGCCAGCAGTGGGTCATCCCCGAGGGTGAATTCACCATCTGGGTTGGCCACAGCAGCCGTGACTTGAAGGTCAAGGATACCTTTACTGTTGTTTCACAGTAAACAGTAAAATAGTGGGGGTTTTTTTTTCGCGAGCTTCATGATTAAGCAATAAAGAAATGTGATATGAGTATATGAATAGATAGCTTAATACTATTGTCTACTATAATTATTGTTTTGTGTTGTGTTGTTGATTACTATTCATGAAAAGCCGTGACTCTTGGTATGTAAATCAATGAGATTGTAACAAGATAATGTACTGTATTCCCAGTGCGAAGTCCTCGAACAGCAATGATAAAGCTATACAAGCAAGAACCCCCACATCCCCAATCCCAATCCCACATAGTTTACCGAGAAACTGGTTCCCCGCGCCAGCAAGGTTGGTGGCGTTGGCAGAACCCTGAAACACTGGGTCCTATTGTAAGCACCCCAATGCAGACTAGGGGGTTAGTAAACATCCCAACTACTTGGGTAGAGCAGTATTAGTGCCCGTTTTCCCCGCAGTCCAATCATGTGGGGCCGGTGTGGACGACATGCGGTACAACATGCGGTACGTCGATTTACATGCGAATGGAAGGACTTGGTACTGCTATGGCTTTGATGGTGGTGATGATGATGATGATGAAGGGTATTTTATTAATGCTAAGCCCATAGTACCAACTTCTCATAAGTATAGTGAGGCGATATCGACAGTAAGCTAGGAAGAAACTTCTCACCCTTTTTTCTTGTTCGTTCCATGGAGAAGGGAGGAAGAAGATTGCAAAGGTAAGACAAGAAGAGTATATTGATCCGTGTCCAGAGAATAAAACAGATTAAGTGTTTGGAGACTTATTGGCAACTGCTCTTCAAGCCTGGGGAGAATTTCCGGTCATAAGAGCAGCCTTGGCTGGGATTCCAGAAAGCTGCAAAGTAGCCTTCTGCTATATTCACTTTGAAAGAGACGTCACTTCAATAGATCGATGACGGGCGGCAGACATCTTCTAGAATCAAGATATCCTCAATGGGGTCCCACGCAGACTTTTCATCTTGTGATGTCTGCTGTAATTGACCCAAGGAGTGTTGTTGCCAGGGGTCATATCTGAAGAATGTCCGTACGGAATGTACCGATTTACAGAAACAGGGACTTTCGAAAAGGGTATGCAAGAACAAATTTGCATGATTTCTGTTCAAGGCGGCCTCGTCGTACATAAGCTTCATCGTGCTCAATCTGATCCTTCTGCACGTTGCGTCAAGAGGCGCAAGGCTGCTGCCTCGGACTGTTATTTCAGTGTCTCTGGAAGTTACAAGCGAGCCTAGGTACCAAATCCGAATATCGCTAGTTCTTGAATTCTTCGTCATCGTCTTCTTCAAGTTCCGGTTCCAGTGATCCATCCAACACTTCAGCGTCTTCCCATTCGAAGTCGAACCATAATCCTGGGAATATTTCCTCTGGCTCTAGATAGCCACTGTATCGAGTCCATATACCCAGAGATGTCAACAATCAAGCTGAGTCAAGCTCATCAATCAAGCTGGATTGACTCAACGGTCAAGCTGAGTCAAGCCAAGCTCATTAAGCTGTATCAAGCTGTATCAAGCTCGTCAAGCTCATCAAGCTGAGCTTGATAGAGCTTAATGAGCTTGATACGCCCGTGCGTAAAAAAAGAAGAATAACTATAAACTCCTTTACGTAGGCTACTAATCTATAGTAACGTTAACTCTTACCTCTATCTCTAATACTATACGTGTCAATTTATTATATATATCTTCTTATCTTACCAATTTCTTAATTGCAAGCATGCCACCAAAAAGACGCGTCCAAGCTATTGTTGCTACCCCACCGAAGCGGTCTCGGGGCGTGCCCCGCGGTACTCTAAGCCAGCCTATATCTATCGAAAGCCCGGCCATC
>NW_007360247.1:635001-660540 GCF_000359705.1 Exserohilum turcica Et28A | reverse complement strand
AGCGCATGTTCAGTGAGCTTGGGGATCTACTAGAGCCTCGCCGACGAGGCATGCAACCGCAGCTTTTGGCGGCGATACAGTGCGTACGACGGTGGCGTAAAGCTAGTTTAGGCAACGATAATATTAGCTCAAAAGTCACTATAAGTGATGATAGTATAGAGACGTTGTATGAGCTGAGTAAGTGGGATAGCGATATCAATAGTGATAGCGAAACTCAACACCAAGAATAGTCGCTGTAGCTATAGCTAATATTATCTACTTAACTAGCTTTGAAAAAGACGCTATGACCATCAAGCTCATCAAGCTCATCAATCAAGCTGGCTTGATACACCAAGCCAAGCTGAGTCAAGCCAAGCCAAGCTGACAGTTTTGCTTTTGCCTATCAAGCTGAGGCAAGCCAAGCTGGAGCTTGGCTTGGCTTGATTGTTGACATCTCTGCATATACCACCTTGAAACGATTTCACGTGTTTGAACATGAGACCACACCACTCTTCTACCCATTCCTCGAGTGACCAGTCTTCGCACCTATGCAGTAACTTTGTCGTGTTGGAATTCGTGGAAAGATTGTGCTCAAGCCGGATGTTGCTGTTTCCAAGAAGAATATCTTTCATCGTGTGCGGTAGTGTTTTAGGAACATGGCATGGATAAGGAAAACGGAAGTGGCGATATTCTCCTTCAAGTGGGAGATCCGGTACCGTGAACTCCTTCCGTTGCTGGAACTGACGATTGAACGCTTCCTGAAAAGCGAGCATCTTCCTCACTAGACGCCACACGTGCCTGTCATTACAGTTTTTGAACGTCAAAGTGTATGAGTTCGAGGGCATCCCCAGCGCTGAGAGATTTTCCGCTTCTGTAATCCATTCAACAATGGGCACAAAAAGGTCGATGGCGAAAAAGTAAGTACAGTTCCACCAATCCCCGCGAAGATCTGCTCCCCAGCGAGAAGGGAATATGTGATCCCATAATCCAACGCGCCTCTCGACACGCATCTGGGCATTTTCTTGGCAGAATTTGATCAGCTCTTCGGCATGTCGCTCTGGGTTGTAGACAGCTTTTTCGTTTTCGTCGAGAATGATAGTACGCAGAAACGACCGTTGTGTTGGCTGAAGGCTCTCTAAAAACGACGCAGCCAGCGATGCTGCCGAAAAGAACCATGCGAAAGCGGTGACATCATTTCCAGAGTCGAAACAACATGTTTCAGTTGGGTTTAAGTAGGCTTTGAGTGCACATAGCTCGCTTTCCGTTGGAATCATCGAAGCATTCGGTCTCCACTGGAGTATTGCATGAGGAAGGTCAGGTCGGAACCATTTCTGCTTGCTCCAGATAGGATCTTCATGAGGTATGAAAGGCCTTCCCCGACCGTAGTCTTCCATCCTAAAATATTGATGGGTTCGGGCGAATTCTAGAGTCATATCAAGAGCCTTTTGTATATCTGGGACGTGTTTCTGTTCCCTTAAGTACCATTCATGCCTTGCCCACCAGTCGTCCCTGTGTCCGCCCTGCGCCTCTTTCAATTCATGTAAGGTCATGACTATGTCCCTTCCTGCTCTAGGGTACATTTCTATAAGCTTTTGGATCTGTGTAGGGTTGAGATAGTCGGCATTGTTATACAGTAACTGCCACTTGGTAGCGTCGAGTGCGTTGAGTAAGCGTTTAAACCGAAGGGCGTCGGATCCCAACGGCCGCGCACCAGTGCGGTCATCAGGTGTGAAAGTGATTGTGTTCAGCTTAAGAGCTAGACCCTGTGATTCTTTCGCTACGGCTTTGCAGGCACGGGTGAATCGGATATCGAGTGGTTTTCCATCAGACGTACGAAGTACACCATTTTCGCCCTTGAGATGGTGATGTAATCCGTTTGGCTCGTAGAAGTAGAAGAAATATATCATGTCGCGGATTTCACGGGGAATCTGGAATAGCCTTGATTGGATCTGATCCGAGTAGTCCATAGTTGCAGAGTTGCAAGCAAATGTTATGCTCCTGGAATGAGAGTGCTCCGGGGTATGCGAAGTATGTGGGAATGTGGAAAATACAGTAAGGTTTGCGCTCCTGTCGAAAATCCTTTCGGAGAGTTTGATATGAGAGCTAAAGATGTTGCGGGGTACAATCATTTTATGCGTTGCAGAAGGGGTTCGTCGACTCGAACTTTGGTCACCAAGCATGGTAGGCCGGTACCTGACCCACTCTCCTGTATATTAACCAGAACATCGCACACAGTATAGAATTTGGGACCAATGCCTTTTCTAGCTATTCTCAAATTGTTCAATCGCATCAAATGATTGGTGATGCGAATACTCTACGAGTCTTTTCTGTGCGGTACCGCTACAATGTGTAGCTTCATAAAGCAAAGGAAAGTAATAGCGACGTTTTCATTGGCACAATATTGCGAGTTGGTCTTGGAACGTCCAGTAAGTTGGAAGAAGAGTCATCAAAGTGGATATTTGCCTCTTGGATAGGTTGATTGGGGATCTTTGAGTACCATGGTTCTTGAGAAGAGGCCTTCTTTGGTTAGCCTGAACTTGCGCCCTGTCAGATCATAGAGATTAGAAATCAAGCATTTAAAGAGTCACAGGGAACTGTTAGTAAGACTCACTAGAGTGACTAAGAAGCATTCTTCT
Source organism: Exserohilum turcica Et28A (assembly GCF_000359705.1). Taxonomy (NCBI): domain Eukaryota; kingdom Fungi; phylum Ascomycota; class Dothideomycetes; order Pleosporales; family Pleosporaceae; genus Exserohilum; species Exserohilum turcicum. The sequence continues at coordinate 657,925 of NW_007360247.1, read as the reverse complement.
TACGTACTCAGCATCCTCACCATCATCACCTAGAAAAGATATTGTGAGATGGAACGATAAGTAGGAAAGAATATTTGAAGGCTATAGCTTTGACGGCGATGGAGAAATAAAACCCAAAATTTGAACAAGTTGAAGGCTGCTTGTGAAAAGGAGCCAGGGATATGCCAAGTCACTAATAAAAATTAGATTACAAATACAAAGACCAAAGAAAAAGGTGATACTGACAGGTCCTTCAGTTCCGCTGCCTTCTGCTAGAGCACAAATTACCCGACAGCAGCAATGAATATTCTAATCGTGAAGCTTTAACTGAACGCTGTATAGAATTAAAAAAGTTCTTAAGGGCAGGGGCTTCGTCCCTAGACTAAGACAATCCGGACATCAAGTCCAGGAGCCCAGCTACATTGCACATTGCGAGCGGCTTTAGCAGGCTATGATCTGTTAGTACGAGAGAATTACTCCATATCAAATACACTCATTTCCAACACTTCATCAAGCTAGTGACTAGGATCTGAATGAAGGCTACCTTATGCGTGAAGTTAGTCGACTCACAAAGCGCTGAATCGGAAAAGTTCATTCAAAAGGAATCTGATAACTGTGGATAAGAAATATGTACACGAATGTATGCAAAAGTATCATCGTTATGTGGATATTAGCGCGATATAGGATTCAGATACAAAGGCGCCTACTAACCTCTGTAGACTGTATTATCGTCAATCAACTACAGTACAACATCTGATCGAATAATCATACGCGCTCTGCATCAAGGGAAAAGATGGCGGATGATCTGGCGTTAAGGAATATCTGTATGGCAGAGATCGCAGTAAAGCCCGTCAATGTCTTTTGTCTGAATCTCGTGCAATGTACTGCGCCATCCCATCTTTGAAGTCCTGCACCACAACAACATGCTGGTTAAGTTACTGGCAAGCGATTATGGAGCTTCAAATATCTCAGATTTTGATCTTTAGTGTACGCTTTTGGGGATTTTGATTCATAGCTCAAGGTGGATGTTTATCGGGCTTGCTTTCCACTCCTCAGCCCAACATTTTACCATCATGGAGTTGCTACTATTCGATAATTCCCCGTGTTAAACCTGCCTCAATGTTTCAGCGACTGAATTCAATTTACTTTACTATGTAGTGTTCAAAGGATAAAATATATATTCTTTCCGAGATATGAATAGAGAAAAACCGTACCTTTCTGGCTTTGAGCGTCATCTAGGTCCACTCTCTATCATCTGTAACCTTGGCGGGTTCGAATTCACAAAAATAAGGGAGGTTATGACTAATCAATGCAATTTTTCCTAACTACAATATCCTAACCTGAAACCTTCTCCCTTATCATGGGTCGGCGACAATAAGACAACCAGCATAGGAACCGCCAGCCTCTGCGAAAGGACCAGGGCAGTTGAGGCATGATCCAATGAATTCGTTGTCTATCGTCTGTGGAGCAATTGAGTGCTGGCAGCCATAAACATGGATACACATAAAGGTATAGAGAGATGCCCCATCGTTGTTGTTTATAAGACCAGTGTTGCAAGTGAGGGAAGCCGATGGAACGTTGTATCTGGCTTTAATTTGGGCCGGAGAGAGCTCCTTTGCAGGTGCGCAAAATCCAGGTACTGCCATGATCATGGCCACAATAGCGAATGCGGAGAATCTCACTAATCCACTATGTCAGTGCAGTATATAGTTATGCTTGTGCATCTTACTTTTGATGTTATTTTCTGAATAGATAGGTGGGATGATGGGGTTTTGCTGAAGTTTGCGAAGAATGTAGAAGTGATAAACAGAGCTGTAGGGTGTGATGTGCTATGTTGCATTCCTTACCGACCCTTTAAATATCTTTTCGTAAATCCTAATTCTACCCCCTTACTACCTTGAGTTGCATTCATGACAATAGGTATTGAGCTCAAGAACTCTCGGCCCGAAGTACACTGCTATACATCTCGTTTATAAGCCTAGCTATCTTGTAATACGCAGTCAGCTGATAGACAAAGTGTCTAGCAGTATGTGGCTGAAAATGAGTCCACCTATCGTTGTCCTACTATCCGCCCTTTTCATGCCTATCTACAATATCCAGGGTAGGGTTTGTTACAGGCGCTGACATGGGGGGGCCCTTGAGCTAGTAGAAAATGGCATAACACTCTACTGTGGTGTCAGAATAAGATTTATCTTACCAAACAGGGTAAAGGTAGAAAGACAAGTAAAGCGCTAGGGCTAATGTGGCTCACCTAGACCACTTTGTACAAGAATTAATAATAGGACTCTAATGACCTATTAGTGCTGTTTAGGCTAACCTCCGTATTACTGCCGATAGCTCTACTACATCTATCCCTTATTTGTGCTTATCTAAGTACACTTTAGGCTGAACTCCGTATTACTACCGATGATTCTGCTACATCCCTCCTGTCATAGGCCGGCTCACGAAGCCGAGTATTTTACTAACTACGCTATTCATATACCAAAGACTCAGTGCCACCACTCTTAGACTTATAGCGACTGTTTCGGCTATGAACATAACAATTATTGTTAGAATTGACATTACCTTCGAGATTATAAGAAGTGCCGTTATAATCACTTTTGCAAGAGTCAATACGGCTTCTTCTGGATTTTCACCACTTGAATCATTGTGACGCATTGATGCTTAATTGACACAGTAGCGTTTAAGCTGTGCCGAACGCGATCGCGAAGCTTCTGCAATGATTTTTCAGCTATAGCTTCTCTGTGCTCTTTCTTCATCGCAGGGTTACCTTGTAGACCTCGGCCCTTGGTCATCGGAACGACGTCTTCAGTCTGACGCAAGGTATGCTGCAAATTTGTCACCTTCTTGGATCAAGAACAGCTTGGCCACTCGGATGGATATAGGTCGCTTCCCCAGCCGTGTTGAGTAGGGTGAAAGTATCCCCAATGGAATTGTTGAGCTATACTCTCAATCTCAGAGGGTCTTAGCTCTCGCCTCCATTATGGATGATGAAAATTGAAGTCACTATTGATCTATTGGTAACTCGACTTCAGCATGCGCTCTATGAGGTATAGTATTGTTAATTGTCTATAGTGGCTGCGTATATTAGTGGTGTTGACCCTAATATTAGTTAAGATACATACGGAAATATCCAAGCATGGTATTCCCCGTGATTAGATTTGTCGAACTATGTCTAGTTGTGCGCTTAATTGGAGTACTAAAGAAACAAGTCGATATACATCTAGGCTGGTGACATCGCTCAGGTATTTATCTTAAGTTCATCTAGTATACCTGACATGATATGGTATCGTCCGCTTCATTGTCATATTCCCCCTTATGACGCACAACGCAATTCTCCTATGCTAACAAATTAATTACATCATCGGTATCTTTAGGTATAAAATTTCTATTTCAATGTAGGGAACCGAGGAAGTCATTAATGTCTAGATATGAGAGGTAATCGATACAATCGAAGATAAGCTAGCATCCATGCTGCACCTGGGCGGTGTGAGGTAAGATATGCATCTGGTCACTTAAAACAATCTAAGCTCACACTTTCCGCAGAGACGACATGAAAATACGGAATACGAGTGATATAATTTTCTGTTCTTTCGCGAATCAACTACAAGTGTCACGTCTAAAAAATTACATTGACAAAGTTGAACGGGCTCCTATCACATGGCAGGTTCACAAATACTAGAGTTACTTAGAGCCAGCAGTTTGAGACAAAAAGAAGGCGACATATGTGGACCGCGATGCCGCACTCATGTCAGCTGGGTGCAAAGCTATGTCTCTTTATCACATATTGAACATCGTGGTTGTGGTCTCAGTCCCCAAAATTGATGTGTATCAAAAGCAGACGCCTTTTGGACTTGTAGAAATACAAGCTGGAGTCTCGGTGGTACATTTGAGGTTTTGAGACGAGCCGAGAAGTTTTGCAAGAGTTAATTAAGATATCGATGTGTAGTATGATCTAGGGTAGGAAACCAGGTCCATTCAATAGCACTTTCACTTACTTGTATTCATACTGTTAAGAGCTATTGAGATTTCATTCCAGCGAAGAATAGTTGTGATCGTGTATTCAGTTATGACACATGGAACATGTTCTGTTTACGACAGCACAATTGCATCAACATTATAAATAAACCGAATAGAAAAGATTGAAACACATCAAGTCACACGCATGAGGTTGTAAAACTCATATTGTCCAAAAGCAACAGTTGTCATTGTTCCATCTACCATTGAATCACCATTCCGTTGCTTCGGAATTTTCCACACGGGAACCACCCAATACATTAAATTTTTCCATCACCACTTCACAACACCCTTCACCAACTGATCCCGAGCTTCTACTGCACTGACCCGCCGAAGCGACGTAGACACCGACATACTGTCGGGCAACCTTCCGTTAATGCACAATGCAACACGAACCAGATTCCCAGAAGCTCATCGCCGTTCTCGGACCCTCACTACAGTAAAGTAACGCCGTTGCAATGACCGCAAGTCATCATCAAACCTGAAATCGCTGGAGTGACATCGCACCGACACATATGATCGGGAGACCTTCCATTAAGGCAAAAACCACGCTGCTTCGGTTTGAGAGACTGCTGGTTGGACGGGTGGACTGTAGCTGGGGTTAATTGGAACTTGGTGACCCCAAGTGATGTGAAGTGGAACAGGAGTACATGAAAAGAGTGGTCCTGATCTGAAAGCTGTAAGTAAAATCCAACAAGGGAATGTTGTCACTTACACATCACCACTATCCATAAGCGGTACCCATGGACTGGCTGCTTCGAATCGAGTTGGAATGATCAGCGGTATTGTCGAGGCCAGCCTCGAATGTCGAGCTTGAAATGTGAATGTTGGCAATGAGACCAGTTTGGTAAGTTCAAAGCATTGGTTATGAACGAAGGGCTCGCTATGAGTGCCGCCAATGGCTACTTATTTAGCAACAAGCCCATGTTGGATGGTGGAAAAGGTGTTTGATCAATCTTGATCTCGCTGGCACCAATTAGAAAGAAATGGAGGAGGGTAACACAAATATACCTGTTATCTTGCTGGTTGAAGCGGCCACTGGGTGAGTCAACTGATCCTAGAGGCTAGAGAGATGTGTACCTTTGGTGGCCTCGCATTTGCAGAGCTTCATCTTGCTATGGCCATGATAGGGTATGGGGATTGGAAATGTGACAAAGGCGTAGGTTTGGTTCAAGTAAGTGAGTGGGTAGTGGGGGGATACGGGCATGAGGCCCTGTTCATATACCCAGTCTAGTAGCGCCAAAACTTAGCGGCACGTGACTTCAAGTTATCTCCAAGCGCCAGCAAGGTTACACGCACTCCGTAAAAGTGGGGCACGAAGTGAAGTCCGCAGCGTTCAGACTGAGACTCATAGTAAATAAGCGAGCTGGGGTCTGATAGCGGCTTACTGACACCATCCTCTGGAATATTTTAGAAGTTGGTGAAGCTGCTGCCTTGGGCTAGCGTTCAGGTGAGGCGTTCAATTGCATCACAAGGTCACGGGCTGATGAGGTGATGAGTGAAAGGGAAGCCTGGGCAAAGTCTTGGACGAAAACATGGACAGTTGCTAAATAAATTTTATTGAAGGCATCGAAGACGGATTCTAGGCATTTCTATATAATAGAGGTCTTGAAAAACATAGACATAACTGGTTCCTCGTTGCGTAGTGTGCTTCCATAGACAGGGTCGAGGGAGAGGCTGGCACAGAACAATAACAGTTGGCTGAGCAAGGACATAGCTTCAATCTGTCATGTGAGTAGATATATTAAGAGCAATGCTCAGAAACAGGTAATATCAACTTCACAAAACTACATATATGGTAGTAGTAATGGTACCTTGAGGCGTGAATGATGCAGTAGAGCAAATTCTCGAAACAAAAACCATTCTTCCCTATCGCGAGAAAATCTTGGAAGAAAAACTGACGTAAAAAGAAAAATCTAATTTCACAACCGGGTGGGAGAGTCGACAAGCACATCCAAGACGTGACGTCCAAGTCGGAACCCCGAGGCACGTCCCCAATCGGCGGAACCCCGGCTCCATCCCCAAAAGTCGCCATTGCATTGTCGCGAACACCTCGCCGCCCCATCTACAGCGGACTCTCTGCCCCAACACCCTCCGCCGCAGTCCCTTCCGAACACACGCCCCGGACGCGCCAAATACCGCCAATATGGCCGCCGCCGAAGCCGAAGTCGCAGACGCGCTGTACAATCTGCGCGTGAGCATCAAAGCCAACGCAGCGCCCATCCTGACGACGAGCGCAACACCCACACCCGCCGACACGGTGACGGACCTCGCTCAAGCAACGCACATTTCATTTAACACCGAGGATGGCGCACACCGCAACTTTGCCCTCAGCACGCCGACGCGATTCGCGCCCGATGGCAAGGCCGTCGACCTGCGCAGCTGCTACTTTGCCTGGCTCAACAAAGACGCTTCCGTCACCGACTACTTTGCTGCGGTGCAGACGCTCAACGAAGAATTGCCGGGAGGCGCTGGTGGCAGCTTGCAAAACCTAACGTTCGCGCAGAAGATTGAGTTGATTGCATGGCTGAGCGGAGAGACGGAGAGCAGTGACAGCATCGCTGCTGTAGATGGAGGCGCCCTGAGCGCAGCTGCAGGAGACGCCGCAGCAATCGCCGGCGGAAAAGGCGTCCCAGTTGATGGAGGCAAGGGCATCAAGGTGGGAAGCGGCAGCGGCATGATGGACGCGCGATTACTCCAGATATACGATGGAGAGAGAAAGATGGGCGACCACAACACGGTGCTAAGGGGATCCAAGAACGTCGTACGTATATGCATTTTCCCGCTTTGTGACAAAGCCCCCAACCGCAACAACACCCGACAGCCAAAAACCTAACCCTTGCAAAAAAAACAACTAGGACTTCTCGCCCTACCGCAAAATCGCCGCTACATTTCTGCGCGCCCGCTCTTCCGACCCCAAAGTCCCCGCGCCCCAGCCCGCGCTCGTCGCAAACTTGCAGAAGCGGCCGCGCCGCCTGCAACCCATCATCCTGCTGTCTCCCTCGGCCTCGTCGCTACTCCGCACTTCAAACGTGAAAACGTTCCTCTCCGACGGCGTCTTCGTACCGCCCAACACGACCGACTCGTCGTCGACGTCGGCGAGCGCAAATATGATTCAGATCCAGCGGACGCTGCCCTCGATATCGTCGCAGCCCCTGACCTTCATCTGCGTCGACAGCACCTCGTCGTTCAAGCCCACCTACTGGACCCGTGTCGTCGCCATCTTCACCACCGGCCAGCTCTGGCAGTTCAAGTCGTACAAGTACACGCAGCCTGCAGAGCTGTTTGCAAACTACCCGGGCATCTACATTGGGTGGAGTTCAGAAGAGCCTCCGGAGACGGTCAAGCAGCTTGGTCGTGGCGTGCTGCCTGTGGGCGTGGACAAGTGGACGGGCAGTGAGAAGGGCAGGTGGAGGGACAGGGAGGTGGTAGAGCGCATCTGGGGCAAGATTGAAGATGGCATGAGGAAGGCGGGCTGGACGAGAGATGGACCGGGCTTGGCCGGGCAGCAGGTGCGGTAATGAGACGAATGTGTTGCTGCGACTTCATTTTGCAAATATTGCATATGCAACATTTTTCCGTATTTCATGGGCAGCATGGGATGATATATGCCGTCGTCTTTTGGTGGGTGTTTGGGGCGTTGGTAACGTCATGCGCGAAAATAGCTATGTTAAGGCATGTTCTGAGAAAAGAAAAAAGTCAGCCTAAATTGTATACCAATCGAGCGCTGCGACATGGAGTTTTTTCTTCAAGATAGAGAATTTACATCATCAATCATTACGAATTCTTCAGGAGCTTGGTTCGGTTATTGGTATATTTCATTTCATTCAACATTCATTATCTAGTTTCCTAAACTGGTTTTTATCTCATGTCCAAAACACCCAGCATTCCAGTCAATCATACGTTAAAATCGAACCGTGCCTAAATAACACAAAAGTAAAAGCCCAAGATAAAACTTCTTTTTTTTCCTCCACACGCCATGCTTTCTACCACTCAAGCGGCTCCTTGAGCTCCTCTCCCCTGTTTGTCTTGGGGACAGGCTGCGCCTGGATCTTGACTGGGCCACGGCCATGTCTCTTCAGGTAGCCGCTGCCATCCAGCCATGGCCAGAGGGCTGTACGCTTCTGCTCGTGCTTCTCGATCTTGTCAACATTGGCCATGGTCAAGCCAATGTCGTCCAGGCCATTGACAAGGCAGTGTTTCCTAAACTCCTCGACGTCGAACTTGGCTAGCTCGGTGCCATCAGCAGCGCGGACGACCTGGTTAGGCAGATCAACTTCAATCTCCTTGCCGGCAATCGCTTCGTCGGCAATGCGCTGGAGGGTGGCAGCATCTTGTATGCGGATGGGAAGCATGCCATTCTTGAATGTGTTGTTGAAGAAGATGTCACCAAAAGATGGGGCGATGATGCACTTGATGCCAAAGTCGAGTAGAGCCCAGGGCGCGTGCTCTCGGCTGGATCCGCAGCCAAAGTTGGGTCCAGTGCAGACTAGGATCTTGGCGTTGCGGTAGGGTTCCTTGTTTAGGACGAATGACGGGGTTTCATTGTCGGTGCCGGGATCATAGCGCCAAGCGTGGAAGAGGGCGCTGCCGAGACCGGAGCGCTTGATTGTCTTGAGGAATTGCTTGGGGATAATGGCATCGGTGTCGATGTTGGCGATTTCCATAGGCGCCGCGTATCCGCGGAGTGTTTCAAACTTGGGCATGCCAGAGGGGGCGCCTCCCGTGCTGGCCGTGTTGGAAGCAGTGTGTTGGGGCTCTGAAGTGGGCTGGTCCATGATTTTGTCCAATTCCTCATCGCTGCTGGGGGCCTCCACATGGGCGTCAAGTTCGATCTTTGGCGAGGTCTTGGCCTGTCCTGAGGTTTGAGGTGCGAGTTTCCGGACATCGGCTAGGTTTCCTACAATGGCAGCAGCTGCGGCCATGGCAGGCGACATGAGGTGGGTTCGGCCGCCAGCACCTTGTCGGCCTTCAAAGTTACGGTTCGATGTTGAAGCGCATCGTTCACCGGGAGAAAGGATATCGGGGTTCATGCCCAGACACATTGAGCATCCGGCTTCTCTCCACTCGAATCCAGCATCGGTGAAGATTTTGTCGAGGCCTTCGGCTTCCGCCTGCTGCTTAACCAGACCAGATCCAGGCACGATCATAGCACGCTTGATGTTGGAAGCGACCTTCTTACCCTCGACAATTTGTGCAGCAGAGCGCAGATCCTCAATTCGAGCGTTGGTGCAAGATCCGATGAAGATCTTGTCCAGAGGAATTTCCTGCATAGGAGTGCCCGCAGTCAAGCCCATGTACTTGAGCGCACGCTCGCACGCCTGCTTCTTGACCTCATCTTGGAAGTCATCGGGGCCAGGGACCACACCAGTAATGGGAACGACATCCTGGGGCGAGGTACCCCAAGAAACAGTGGGGGCAATGTCCTTTGCATCGATCAGGACCTCGATGTCGTACTTGGCGCCCTCGTCAGACTTCAGGCTCAGCCAATAGTTGCACGCCTTGTTCCACTCGGGGCTGTCGACTTTTGGCGCAAGAGGCCTTCCCTTGAGGTATTCAATCGTCGTCTGGTCTGGCGCAATCATGCCAGCTCTTGCTCCTCCCTCGATGGACATGTTGCACATGGACATGCGCGCCTCCATGCTCAAGCCGCGGATAGCCGAGCCGCAGAACTCAATGACGGCACCGGTTCCTCCAGCCGTGCCAATCTTGCCAATGACGTGCAGGATGATATCCTTGCTGCCGACGCCAGGTCCCAACTCGCCCTCGACCTGGACCTTCATGTTCTTGCTCCGCTGTGTGATGATGGTCTGTGTCGCCAAAACGTGCTCGACTTCACTTGTGCCGATACCGAAGGCGAGGGCACCGAAAGCGCCATGTGTGGATGTGTGGCTGTCACCGCAGACAACTGTGGTTCCGGGGAGGGTGAAGCCCTGCTCGGGCCCAATAATGTGCACAATACCCTGCCTCTTGTCGTCGAGGCCAAAGTATGTGAGGTCGAAGGCCTTGACGTTCTCTTCGAGCGTCATGCATTGTAACCGCGAGTCCGTCTCCTCGATGAACTTTTCTGTCGTGGTGAGGTTTTTCCGCGATGTCGTGGGAATGTTCTGTCCATGTTAGTCGGCAGACGCAGCGGACGGACTCGGTGACATACGTGGTCTACTGTGGCGAGGGTGCAGTCCGGTCTTCGTACTCGGCGGCCGGCGTTCCGGAGGCCCTCAAAGGCTTGCTGCAGACATTTGTGAGCTTTTGGAGAGGAAAGCGCAGATTCCGGGTTTTGCCTACCGGTGATGTCACTTCGTGGACCAGATGTCTGTCTGGAGAGTCGTTAGCAGCGAAGACGGCGGCTTTACAGTGCCAGCCGTACCAATGTAGAGCAGGATTGTTCCATCCTCCTTTTCCTCGACAATATGGTCCCCAAAGACCTTGTCGTACAGGGTTTGCGGGGGTTTCACGGCAGACGGCATGGTGGAGATGTTCAGTCTGGGTTGCACAAGAGGGTCGATGCAAAGGCAAAGGAGCGAAGGGGGGAGAGGAGTAAGATTATAAGAGTGTCAGCGTCTCGGCGAGGGCGTTTATCGGCTTAAAAGACAGGCGTGTGGAACTCTAAATGCTGGAAGGCGAACAATGCACAGAGAGACAGAGGCCGATGTTCGGCGTTGAGGCAAGAGGGGCATGGCAGCCAATCAGGCGGCAAGTGATGACGGCGCGCTTCGGCTGCGGAACCTGGCGATTTGGCCGGTTGCGGTGAGCGATGGGTCGACGGGGGGTTGTGATACTGCTAGTGCTAGCAGACGCTGTGCATGCCGGCAACCTTGCCGGGTATCTCCCATGGGCGGCGTTGGCGTTGGCGTGAGCAGGAGAAGCGGTTGCGGCGCCATGTGGCCGATGACGAGGGCGAGAGTGAGAGCGAGAGCGTTGGCTGCCATGCCCCGCATTCGCCCTGTCCCTGCCCCGCCGCGTCACGCTTGGCGGCCGACGTAAGTAAGTCTGCGTGTGTAGCGACTACGTACACAGTCAGCCTCTCTGCCCATGCTCCGATTCGCCCCCTTCACACGGCTGAGACCACGGAGTCCAAGGGCATGCCATTGCCATGCTGCCGCGCTGCTCCGGGCGCCGTGAAGCCGCCTAAACTCTATCGTGTGTGTGTGTGTCGATACGTGTACGTGTACTTATATATGATGCATTGCTACTGCAGCACATGCCGACATCATCGCCGAGCATGCATGTCTGCTACAGGTTGTCTGCCGTGAAGATAAGCAACGCCATGCGGTGCCGCACAAAGAGCCCCAAGAGTCCAATTGCGAACTGGAACACGAGCAGCCCCATGGCCAGCCGGTCCTCCCGCATCGGCCCAAACCACACCAGCCACAAGTTGATTAGCGTAAAGTTGCTCGACGACACGACTTGGCCGTCTGCGTTGACTTGAACATTCAGCATCCGAAGCCGGTGCAGCAGCTTCAGAGTCTCCGCTATCGGTTTTGCCAACGGCTTCGTGAACTCTACGCGCGAGGGCTCCAGCAGCCCCGTCCGTGCATTGAACCGTGGAAGCCGATGTCGGGGACACGGTACAATGTGGAAGAGTTGGGGGGCCGAGTAGACAAAGTTGAAGGCCTGCGGTACCAGGAGCAGCATCAGCGTCTTGCTAAAGTGGCCCAGAATCGCAACCACCGCAAAGACCATGCCGGCAAAGTAGCAGTACGTGTCGCCGACAAACACCTTGGCTGGATACCAGTTGTGTCTCAACAGCGCCAGAGACACTCCAATAAACGGGAGCAGGAGGTACATGGAGAACAGATGCGAGTCGGTTGCCGGATGGGGGTAGGGTGTAAAGGGCGAGAGGTAGAGAACGTCGTTGATGACAATCAGGACCGCAATGACTATGGACTGGGCCACTTCGATGCCGTTGATGCCTGCCAGGATGTTGATGCTGTTGGACGAGAAGATGGACAGGAGTGCCATGTAGACGTAGTATATCCATCCTGTAGTTTGTTAGCATTTGATGCGAGACCGCTTCTCGCGAATACCCATACCGAGATCAAACAGCTCGCCCAGGTACGGTCGCAGTGGCACGGGGACGACCATTTGCGTGACGCCAAAGTCGACAAAGTATACCACAAGCATGGGGATGACGGCAAAGGCCGGGATGAGCACCTTGTGCCGCCATCTTATGTCGAACAGGTCATCGCCCACGCCGAGCAGCACGATAGATTGAAGTGAGAGAATGGCTGATAGATACGATGCAAGCTTGTTGTGAGGAAACCTGTGCAGCAGCCGGCCCGTCTCAATGAGCTCCAGTTCCTTGATCATGTCCCGGTTGCCGCCCCCCGAGGTCGCGACTACAATATCCTTGTAGAAGGGCCACGGGATGAAGAAAATGATAATGAAGAGATAGACCATTGCGCATACCGCCCCCATAGTCTCGGGTCTGTTGCCATTAGCACGATACCGTCGTCAGGAGCAGGCTTGGCACTCACAATTCCGTCTGCTTCAGCTTGCAGAGGTCCTTTCCTTTGAAGCCACGCCTCATGAAGGCATCTCCAAGCCACCGGATTAGTGCGTAGCAGGAGACGAATGCCAGCCCGCTGAATGCTATCGACGCGATCAGCGGCTCGCCGTCACCGTGAAGCGTGTTGGCCAGCACGCCCATGCACGCGGCCGACAGGGACAGCAGTGAAAGCGACTCGGTCCATGTCAATGCGCTCGTCATCGTGGCCGTGATGGTGAATCCAAGTCGAGGTGACGACGGATCTTGGCACGTGGGAGCCTGCAGTCCTGAGGCCCGTTTGCCTGTCTCGCGACGATATCAACAACAGACGCGTGCGCCCTCTCTCCCTCGTCTCCACGCCACCGAACCGCCTCTTGTTCTGCCTAACCTCGACCCTCGCTCTTTGCTCGCCCTGGTCCGGATCCTGCGTCGTGTCTAGAGTGTGCTTGCGGCTGACAGCAAAATTCGAAATTTAGGTCTCTCCGCCTCCCGTAACGCGCCTGGCTTCGCCCTCGGCGTGGTCAAGCAGCCGCCGCGAGAAAAAAAGCAAATTGCGCAGCGTGGTGAATGCGGTGTCTGGTGTGCAGGGCATATTGCAAGGTGTTGTTTCGCTATGCTCCGGCTTTCTCCTTGCTCTACTAACCCGAAACGTTAGATCCACGAACACTGGCACCCATCATGGCCAGCAACAACCAGGCAGGCCGCCCTGCAAGGCCCGATCCCTTCCTCGACGACCTCGATGCCATCAACCACCATTTGGCAACCCCAGGTTTTCTTCGCCGGTTGACGGCTTCCCAATTGCCTTCGGCGGCGGTTAGCGAGTCGTCTTCGCTCAGCCCCACCCGAGAAGAAGCACGGTTGCGTCCTCCGCCGTCCAATCTCAACCTGACCGTCACGCTTGATGATGAGATCGAGCACGTGGACTTGATCGCTCCGTTGATTCAAGAGCCTTGCGCCGACGGCAGCCCCGGCAGCGTTGAGCCGCACGTTGTCCATCACCTCGAATCCGCCTTTGTGGCTGCGCGCTGTGCCTACCAGACCATGGCGGCCGAGCGCAGCTTTCAGACCTTCTCCCATGGCCATCAGGACCTGGTGCTCGCCGTCGACTTCAACTACTTTGGCACGCGCATGGTCACGGCGAGTTCGGACCACCGCCTCAAGGTCTGGGACAAGAAGGACGATGCGTGGACCTTGGTCGAGAGTTGGAAGGCACACGATGCCGAGATAGTTGATGTGAGTGACCTAAGCCTCAGCCGCAAGCCTCGTCTCGCTTGCCTGATGTCATTTGCCACAGTTGTGACCTGTCGCTAACTCGAGGCTAGGTCAAGTGGAACGGCCCCTTCATGGGCGAGGTTGTCGGCAGCATCGGAGAAGATGGCCGCTGCAAGCTCTGGCAAGAGGATGTCACCGAGGTGGCCATGTCGGGCAATCGCTTCAAGCTGCTCTACAATCTGGCTTCGCTGACCAATGCTCCCTTCATGTCTCTTGACTTCAAGAACATTATGCAGGAGACGTGGCTCGCTCTCATCACCCGTGATGGCTACCTGACCGTGTACGAGCCCCAGGACCAGAGCAACCTTCACGAGTGGACCATCCTGGCAGAGCGCTGGGTCTCGGAGAACAACCCTCCTGAGCGCCAAGAAGAGGTGGGCTTCAAGGTCGTCTTTCACAAAGAGAAGCTGCCCTGCTGGACCGCCATTACCGCCGGCCTGGACCGCAAGTCACTCTCCCTCGCCGTTGCTGCCATGAAGGACGTCTTGATCTTTCGCACCGACAAGGCCAAGCGATTCTTCCAGGTAGCGAAGCTCACCGGTGCGCGTCAGGTCATCCGTGATTTGGCGTGGGCCAGCGGTTCCATGCGAGGCTATGACATTCTGGCCACGGCTAGCAAGGATGGTGCTATCCGCATCTACGAACTCACTACAGTCACGGCCGACAAGGCATCCGCGTCTGGAGCGTCTTCGTCAGCTGTGGCCCCATCCGTATCCTCCCGTCCGAATCTTAAGCACAATGCGCAGTCCGGCATAGGAGCTGGATTGGCTGGTGCTTCAAAGGCGCCTGGTATGTCTCTGGAGAATGAGCAGCATCCTGGCCGCATCAACCAAGAGGTTGCCTTGAAGGACGAGCTTACTGGCCATCATGGAGCTGTCTGGCGTCTCGCTTTCTCGCAGATGGGTAGGTGTCCCCCAATACGTGATTTGATATGACTAACCAAACCTCAGGCGATCTACTCGTATCTACTGGAGACGATGCCAGTATCCGCACCTGGAAGCAGGCTGCCAACGGTCATTGGATGGAGTACGCTCAGATTGAGACTGCTCAAGACAACTAACGGACCGTACTCATTTCGTCACCATGGCCCACCATATTCTACATCGATTTCTGCACGGCTTGTTCTGGATCATTACATTGGCGTTACGGCATTGATTGGGAGACGAGTTCACGACAACAAGCTTACTGCTCGTTGTCTATCACGTCTCATTGAATTACGGCATTTGCAATGGGTTCTAGGAGCATCTCCATGAGAGAGCACACTATTATCGTATGTGAAAATGCATGAGCTGGACATAACTAAAGGTGGATTGCTCGACGCATCATGTCGCCTTTGTAGGCCCTAGCTCCCGCGTCTGAAGCTTACTCCTATTTTCCTTTCCTTTCCTTTCTTTTTTCTAGATACCCCACGGCTATCGGCCATTTATGGTGGGAACTGCAACTGCTCCTGCATTCTCTTGTACTTAGCAAGATACAATGTGCTTAATGATTGCAATGGCAAAGTATCCAGTGATGTGCTGTGGTGTTTAATATGATGTCGCTCTTAACACAGTTAGTATACAGGCTAGTTTGAAATGAAAGATACACTGTGCGGTAGAGTACGAGATTTTGCTGTAGATTCTGTATGATGTCAACTTAAGGGTTGTCAGCAACATTAGGATCTGTTACTTGGTTATAGTAGATGCACATCCCTCTGCATTCGAGAATAAATGCCCTCTTGCAAGTATCACACAAACTTATCCTATTGCGCTATAATTCACAATACGGTATGTAGAAACAGTTCATTACCAATCATCAATTCTGTATTTCTCGTATCGCTACAACATGCTTGCGGATGAGTACAATTGAAAACGCACTAGTCTCTCA
Source organism: Exserohilum turcica Et28A (assembly GCF_000359705.1). Taxonomy (NCBI): domain Eukaryota; kingdom Fungi; phylum Ascomycota; class Dothideomycetes; order Pleosporales; family Pleosporaceae; genus Exserohilum; species Exserohilum turcicum. The sequence goes on along the minus strand of NW_007360247.1, from coordinate 642,303 downwards.
GTCGATGTACTATTTTATCATCCGTGAATTGGCTCCACAGACATTGAAATCGGATTTTGAGCACTAATATCCAACTCAAAATAAGGAAATGCGCTTTTCAACCCTCAAACATGGGTTAGAACACGCCGCATAATCTGACGTACACATTACCGTACAATATGTAATCGCAGTATATACTTGCAGTCAGTCTTGTTAAGTCACGACATCGCATCCTGCACCCACATCTCCACAAGAGATATTATCAGAACCCTAAACCATACTGTAGCTATTCAGCACCATACCTACCACATCAACCAAACATGCAAAACACCCACGCTCCACGTCACCCTAACGCCGCGGGCTGACAACCCAGCCGCCCGTAAGCACCCTCAGCCCCCTTTATTTCCACTTTAAAATCTCACCTCGAATCCCTCGCTTAACACCCACCCACCCCACACACTCGCCCACCGATCCCCTCTGGCCGAATCTCCTCCCACCGCCGCTCCTTCCCCAGCAATATAATACCACCACTCGCTCCTTCCTCCATCAAATAACAAGCCCAGGTCTCGCCTGGATCACTCCGCTTGGTGTAGTTGGTTTATCACGTTCGACTGTAATAGCAATTGTAATCGAAAGGTCCCTAGTTCGATTCTGGGAGCGGAGATCAGCTACGATTCTTTTTTTGTTTTTTCTCTTGCGGAGATCCATGGGCAATGGTGAGATTGCGTCTTTTTTTTCTTTCTCTTTTTGTGCTAGTAGAACATCGTGAATGATTGGTGCTGGAAATTTGCTGGTGCGAGGTGGGCCGTCGTGGTGGGGTCAAAGGATTGCGTGCAGTGAGGGCTGGTGCTAGCGACGCAGTGGGGTAGCGTATGGTAGGTTCAGCGAAATTAAGACGTGGCCTCTTCATCTGTGGTTCCAGATTGTGTTTTGCTGATCGAGTTCCTGGTTGTTCGTCCGAGGACCGTATTCTTCAGCGTACATATCTTCCCCATTTGAAATTCCCTCCATCCAATCAGGCTTCGTGGCGCAATGGTAGCGCGTCAGATTCCAGTTTTTCTGGAGCATCCTGAAGGTTAGGCGTTCAAATCGCCTCGAGGTCACATACCTGATTCCAATCTTTTTGCAGTAGTCTGGCACAAAGAGCTTCTTTTTTTGTGTGTTTGTGGGTCTTGGATGCAAGCCGTGCGGCTCCGAGTGCTGCTTGTGGGATTGCCGCGAGGAGGGGCGACTCCACCATCAGCCGAGAGTCTGGACCGCTAACATTGATTGAACTGATTGAGCTTTGATTTGCTGTTTGCTGATACTACCCGAATGAACCGAAAACAACTGCCTTGCCAGATGAATTGTCCTCCTGCAACATGGACTTTTCGAGCATTAATAGGAGATGCGACGTTCGAATGAAAAGCTCTGTGTGCTGTCAGGGTCTATGCTATTGTTGAAGGTGCCATTGGATGACTTACCGTCATACTCAATCTCGTAGCTAACAGGCACATGCTCATCTGCGCTCATGAGGATGGGTGCCTGTCCGCAGAGCCTCTTTTCACGCGCATTGAAGCGAATACCGCTGTTCTTCTTTGGCGTAACCCACAAGATTTGCGGATCTTCTAGATCGGCTTTTTCTTCGTCTACCTCTCTCACAACAGCTTTGCCTTTGCCTTTGCCTTTGCCTAGTTCTTCTACAGGCTCGTTCGGAGCCGCTTTGTTAGCTGCAATGCACCTGTCTGAAACATCTCGCAGCCATTCTCTCCAGACCCTGAGCACACCTTCTTCGACTTCAACAAAGTTTGTGAAGAGGTTGTGGGACCCAATCTTGACCAGATTTGTCTGCGCAATCAATTGCGTGAACAGTTCATGAGCTTCGAGGCTTAGTATCTGCTTGACGGTTTCGCCCTTGTAACGCTCCTGTGCCGTCCCTGGAAACGTGCGACTACCAGGGACGTCCCCCGGTCGCGGCCTCACCTTCCTACCGCCATCCTCTAGATCGCGTCTGTGTGGACGGAAGCGGGAGTACATGTTGTACATCTGGCCCAATCTGCCAACATCCTTCTCATTCAAATCGGTTTCATTGTATCGTGTCAATCCATCAGTGCCTCGATAGGTGCAAAAGTAGGGCGGCTCGGTAAGCTTCACAGACGGATGGAAGCATTCGAGAAGTACAGAATGGGAATGCAGCTCGGCAGCTGCAACGAGGCGGGTTTGCAAGATTCGTAGAATCAGCGAATATATGCGGCGCGATATGGTGGTCAAACGAAGAAGTTCCAGAGTGGGAATCGGTGTAAAGAGATGGAGGAGCAACTGCAATGATTAGTTGCGGTGAGATGACATCAATGTATACGCTACTATACCTCATTTGGGAGTCTGTAGAGAAAGCATTCAGTCATTTCGCAGAAGAGATGAAGAACAAAGTCTTTTCAGATCAAGGTTAGTATACTTGTAGCGTTAGATGTTGAGAATGGGCGAGGGGAACTTTGTGGCCACTGCAGAGCATCGAGCACGGAGATAAGATACCGTCATCGCCTTGCTAAACCCACTTTGGGGGATCGAGGCTTGGCCGAAACAGGCTAGACTACAGTCAAGACGCGCTTTCCCGTTCCAACTCCGACACTCACCTTCGACATTCAAGGCCAGACGTCAACTTCAAATCCTGCAAATCAGCGCGGACGCAGCGAGCCGAGGGCGCTGCTCTCTTACTGCTACCATGCGCACTTTCGTTCAAGATCGCCGCATCAACTCAAACAGTCCGCACAATGCCCCGGCTAACGCGCAACCCGTCCCAAAGTCTGAACGGCAAGCCGTTGGTGCCAATGCAAGAGTGTCGATGAAGAATGGATTGCCTTCTCAGCGCTCCACACCAGCGCCTGGAGCTCTAGCTCGTGGGTCTGCTAATGCGCAGAACAGCTCGGCTGCCCTACAGTACCCTCCCCAACGCGTTCAGTCGGCCCAAGATCACGGCCTGAAGCGTGATCCCTACGACACTGACGCAGAAAGCCTAGACACTACAATCGACCATTCGGCTGTTCAGGTACAGGATAGTCAGCAGAGGGAGTTGCAGTACCAAGAGCATGAGCCCATCTACGATGTTGGCGCGGGCGGCGTTGCGGATCAAGGCATCTTGAGCTCTCAAGGATCAGAGATTCTATATGGTGATGAGAATCACATGATCATGCCGGAAGACGAGCAATTCCTTAAAGACCAAGGACTACATGAATACCCCTACGAACAGAAACTTGAGTTCCTCCACAATATGAGGCGAAAAGGCCTGCGGACGATCGAGGGCGATTCATACCCGCCCACCACTGACGGCGAGCCTTCTGAATTGGAAGGTGGGCAGGAGCCATCTTCCGACTACCGTCATGGCCACGTTCACAACGCTCCCTCATCTCAGTATCCCAACATCAAGTACGAACGTGCAGAGCCAAACGGACCGTATGCGACACATCAGCAGAAGCTACATATGCCTGTCCCCCAGCAGAACCTGCAGAATAGCTCACACATCTTGGAGCATTCCGCACGACTCCGTGAACAGCAGCGCATGAACGCACCCAGTGTGCAACATGTCAGACAAGACTTTCAGCATCACAATATTGTTCCACAGCCCAGTCAGCCGCCTACTTACAGTCAGGCTAACGCTGGTGTTGCTGCTTTTCCTATGCACCCAAAGCCTCCTCGAAATACTTACAGTCAGGCCAATCATCAACAATATAGTCAGCGCCCACAGTCCGGTCCTTCCCGAGTCCAATTCCAGTCTCAATATACCAAACCAGTCGAGCCACCTGCCCCGCCCGAACGTGCATCTTCAGCATATGCAAAGTCGGAACAAACTGCATACCCAATGCCGTTTGAGCAACCTCCGCTCGACGAGCTCGAGGGAATCCAAATCGAAGACTATGAACCCGAGACCCTCTTCAAGATGAAGTACGAAACTCTCAGGAACGAAAGTTTCGACACCGATCCGCGCGCATTTCGCGCTGTGCTCACGGAAGAAGATCTCCAGAAACCCCTGGTGGAGCGCCTGGTATTGGTGCAGAAGAATCTTGAAGCCGACCAACAATCTGAATTCTTCCAATCTCTACCTACTGCTGAGTGGGAAGATGCTGGCGACTGGTTTCTTGATCAGTTCCAGAGCATCATTCAGCGTATGAAGCAAGCAAGGCAGAAAAAGCGCAAGCTGGCGCAAGGGTTTGAGGAGGAAATGGAGGAGCGCTACAAACATGTGGCGAAGAAGCAGCTGCAGGTTGAGCAGGCACTGGACAAGATGAAGGCTCAAGGCGAGAGTCTGGTACCTAGGAGCCCGAAGCCGTCGAAGAGCCCTAGATCGAAGAGGCGCTGAGAGTGGAGGTTGTAAAGTGGAGGCATGCTTGTTATTCACTTTCAAAATGGCGCTATTTCAAGGTTACATGGCCGTATTTGGGGGAATGGAATGAGGTGGTCTATCGGGATTGTTGTCGTCTCTTTCTCCGTGTTATATACCCATTTATGAGCATGGATATTCTTGTAGTCTTAGTAAAGCACAATACTTTTATTTCTCTAACCCAACATTGCTGTATCAAGCTGGAAGTTCTGTTTGGGTTGAAAACCATGAGATGAGTGTGGTGATTTTACGATGTTTGCTGCCGCGTTCCGCTCACTGCGCCCACTTTTGGCTATTGGATTCTTGAGTGGTTCTACTTGCTTATAGCTTCTCTGCAGGAGTCTTGGTTTAGAGATGTTAGTAACGCCATCATGATGCTTCTCTGATCAATAACATACGGTCCATAAAGCGGTTTCTCAATGTAGTAGCTGTTCACTGCTTCGGCCAAGTTCATCAAATGGCGACTATCATCACTGTTTAACAGTGGTCGTGAACCGAGTGCAGATAGAAATGAAAAAAAAGCACAAGAAACCAACCACGACGCAGAGCTACGAACAGAGAGAGTCCTTGACTTGACTGCACACATTCCTCTCGGCTATCGGATTGTCCGCGAACAAGGTTGAGCACGAGTTTGCTCGGATATACCGGGATCCAGCGACTCTAGGGAGCGCGCGGAAGTGGCAGAAAGTCAAGTACACAATTTACATTAGCAAGGCCCATAATAGCCCGCGCACCCCCTAAAGCAAGGGCATGGGTTGCATGATGCAAGCACATGGCTAAACCAAATCACGGCTAGTGCAACGATAATTCACATTGGAGCTGCAGGACATTGGCGGCATTTTGGCCATGTGCCGGGGTGCATACGTCATCTTTTAGCATCAACCTTAAGTACACATTCTACACGCAGCTGCATTCAAGTGTATATTTGAATTGGAAACAGAAAATAGATCAATTCGTGTTTGGAAGCCTGTGGTACCAACACATAAGAGTAAAGATGCTCGATCCCAGATCAGGAAGATGGTGAGAGAGCACGCAGGTGTGACCAAAGGGCTGCTGTGTGTGCGTGTGGATTACGCATCCGTGGAAGACTCGGATAAGTGCACAGCCAGGATTGCGCGCGGTAATATGCAAAAATTGCCAGAAAGAGAACTACTACAGCATGCTGCGAGTAACGGCCCGCCTGAACCCGGAACTCGACGGAAGCTTGGCACGTCAGCAGTGAAATCATGGTCATTCATACATATATATCCTTGCTGTGTGTATGTCGATTCTCGGAATTCCAGGGTGAAGAAAATTCGCTTTTGGGATTTGAATTTCTTGTACGGGCGAGTATTATATCTATCTTTGCGGATTAGTTCTCTCCTTGTCCACAGCTGCAGTCTTCTTGTACCACCAAACGGACGTTCATAATTAAAATATCCACATCCGGCCGCGACGACACCAAGACATTGGAAAGCAACACCAGTATCCCGGCGATGCCGTTTGAAATATCAGAGAAATGGGGGTCCTACCACCTGATACCGCAGTCGGTGGACGTGGCTCTCAACCCGCCGGAATCCTACTTCTTCATCACCGACTTCCTCATCATAGCATGCGGCATCCTGTACACGCTGTGCTACATGTTCTACACGATCCGGACGTACAGCGATGGCTTTCTGGCGGGGACGGTGCAGTTTCTCAGCGCAACCATGGCGTATGAGATTTACTATGCGTATGTGTGCACGTCGACGGCATTCCAGCGAGCGTGCTTCTTCGTGTGGTTCTTGTTCGACATTACATTTGTGACGGTGGCGCTGCGATATGCGTATGCACGGGGCGAGCGTGAACGCACAATGGTCAAGTTGCTGTGGCAGACGCCGGCGTGGATGGCGTTTCTGTGGTATGTCGGGACGGTGTGGCCGGACGAGAGGGAGCAGAAGACTGCATTTTTCACGGGCCTGTATCTCGAGCTGCCGATTGGGTGGGGCCAGATTTGGTATCTGGTGCAGCGGCGAGATACAAAGGGGCAGTCACTGGAGATTTGGTATGTTGTGTGCGAGAGAGAGAGAGAGAGAGAGAGATTGACCCGAGCGCCGTGTCCATTTTACCCATGCTCTTGGCGTCAATAATATCCATTTTCTAGGCCCACGCTAACCATGGAACAGGATCACGAGATATCTGGGGTGCATAACGGCGTTTCTGGTCTTCATCTGGCGGTACGTCAATGTGCCTGAGAACTGGGCCTACGTAGGCAACTGGTGGAGTATTGGTGGCATGATGATTACTCTGTTGCCCGAGACGGTGTATCCCTTTTTCTACATCTGGGCACATGGCAAAGAGCGGGAGACGAAAATAAAGGCTTAATAATGATGAGCCCGGCGGCAACAGTATAGGTCACTGGGCCAAGGGGTAAGATGGCCCACGTCGGTTTAAACCTTCTGCCACCACAATAGGGGCTGGGGGGGTTGACGAGCACGAGTCAAGGTGGCTAGTTTTGGGCTACCAATCTCATCGTGTCGGGATAATCGGCACCTTCACGTTACGCCGTTAGCTTCATATCACGATGGTTCGTGACACTGCGCGACATCCAAGACGGGCGATCGGCTCCCAAGCATTTCAGCCAAGCGCACAGCAGCGACAGCACAGGAGATGTCCAGTGCCGTGTTTCCTGTTCTGCAGCCGGACCCGGCGTGATTGGGTGGTTGAGCGTCTTAAGCAGGCGTGGGCGCGTCGGGCAGTGCACGCTATTTGAGTTTTCTGCACAAGCGCGGATAAACGTGCCAGCGACTGCGATCTGGGCGAGTCTCTGTGTCGGTGACGAGATTTGCAGCCACAACACGGAGCGCCTGCCAGTCGATGCGCCCGACGTCTTGTGCATATGAAATGCAGCGCCGATCCTCAGCCACACCAATCGTACAAACCCGGCTACTTCAAAACAAAAACACACAAAAACACACACACACCAACTTTTAAGCAGAAATCTTTCATCA
>NW_007360247.1:580954-632974 GCF_000359705.1 Exserohilum turcica Et28A | reverse complement strand
ACAGAATGATCAAGGACCGTAGCATCGATGCGCTGGTCAACGAATGCTTGATCGGCCCCGTGCTGTCCATGGGCGCTACGTTTATCGCATATGCGTGCGCACTACTAGCCTACCTCTACCTCATCTTCACGTCGCCGGCATACAACGCTGACGGCGGGTACACGCCAGTCGTGGTTGCTTTTGCGTTTGTGATTGGGCTGCAAATCTGTAAGTTGGCTGTAGTCGCGGTGCTAGCGGGCGGTTGGGCGCTGACTTGTCTCAGGCAAAATCTTCACGACGCCGTTGAGCAGTGGCATCGACACGGTCTTCGTGGCCATGGCATGGGACCCGGAGGTCCTTATGCGCGAGCATCCCGATCTCTACCACAGCATGGTGGCTGTGTACCCACAGGTCCAGCAGGCCATCCACGCCTAGGGCGGAAGCATGGCCCAATGCAGGCGCTTCCGTCGGCGTCGGCTCAGGGCGTATATGAAATAATAGCCGTATGTAATGACGCGATACCCGTCCGGAGCGATCACGATCTTTGCGCTGCACTCTCTCTTTTTTTCACGATGGTCGTTGGCTATGGCGGGGGGCCCCCCTGGTGGTTGGACGTGGCTTGGCGCAGGCTAAGGGCGGGAAAGCGCACCGATGGCTCCACTTGGCCCTGGCTTCAGCTATGACGTACGCGGGCTGTTTGGTACGCGATGCACATGCCAGAAACTACCATGGCCGGCCGAGCACACGCTGTTGAGGACTAAGTATGGGACCTGGTGCTGCTGGTGCTACTGCTACCGCCTCCACGGCCGAGAGGGCGAGGGCGCCGGGGGACTGGTGAGGCTCTGGCGGGTGATGCTGTCTATGACGACTGAGGTATTAATCTATTCTGTTCTTCACCTGTGCATGTCCAGTAGTCGTAGTCCATGTAGGCCTGCTCCCTGCTACCCGCCACGCTTCCGCGCGTCTGCCCGGACGACGGCTGCTCGTCCCAGCCCTTGTGCGGGTCGTTCCTGCCCCTCGTAGGCCGTTAGCGGCCCAATTGGGTGTCCACAGCAACGTCACCGCCTTGCGGGGTCTCTGGCGCCCACGGCCAGCTTACCCAGCTTACCCACGGCGCCCGCCCAACATAAACACGCGCCCCTTTCACCTTGTCGCTGGGCCTCTCCCTCTCCCTCTCCCTCTCCAGAGACTGCTCTACTGCACCTTGTGACTCTTGCACACCGCTCAGCCGCCGAACCTTCTGGCCAGGTAAGTCCTGCTTTCACTGCATGCGCCTGCATTGCCTTCACAAGTTGCTTCTGCCTTGGCTGCTGTTACGCATATTACCCCACCAAACGCGCCTTCCCGCCTTGCCAGTACAAAACAAACCCCTCGCCTCCCCTCCAGTTCCTCTCGCCCCTCTTCCCTTCTCTCCACTCTCCCTCTCCCTCTCCCTCTCACTCTCCAGTCCACACTGACCCAATTGACACTCATCCAGCAACACACACTCGAGCCTCAGCTGCCCCTCCAACCACACAGCCCACACGCCCATCATGTCTTACGAGAAGAAGGCAGTGCACTTTGGCGGTGGTAACATCGGCCGTGGCTTTGTCGCCGAGTTCCTCCACAACTCGGGCTTCGAGGTCATCTTCGTGGATGTCATGGACTCCATCATCGAGTCGCTCCAGAAGACGCCTTCATACACAGTCACGGAGATTGGTGACGATGGCGAGCGCAAGTTCACCATCGACCACTACCGCGCCATCAACTCCAAGCACGAGATGGACAAGGTCATTGACGAGATTGCCTCTGCTGATGTCGTCACCTGCGCCGTCGGCCCCAACATCCTCAAGTTTGTTGCTGAGCCTGTGGCAAAGGCCATTGAGAAGCGCACTGTGGACTACCCCATTGCCGTCATTGCCTGCGAGAACGCCATCAACGCGACAACCACATGGAGAGGCTTCATCGAGGGCAAGCTGAGCGAGGAGACGAAGAAGAACATTGACAGCAAGGCGCGCTTTGCCAACTCGGCCATTGACCGCATTGTCCCACAGCAGCCCCCCAACGCAGGCCTCGACGTGGTCATTGAGAAGTTCCACGAGTGGTGTGTTGAGCAGAAGCCATTCGAGAACGGCGGCAAGAAGCCGGATGTTAAGGGCATCCACTACGTCGATGACCTCGAGCCATACATTGAGCGCAAGCTCTTCACTGTCAACACTTCACATGCCACTGCGGCCTACTACGGACACCAGAAAAAGATCACATACATTCACGAGGTTCTCCACAACAAGGAGCTCCACGACACTGTGCGCGACGTTGTCAGGGAGACTGCCCACTTGATCACCAACAAGCACGGCGTCAGCACCCAGGAGCAAAACGACTACGTTGAGCAAATCATTGAGCGCATCTCCAACCCTGTTCTCAAGGACAATGTCGAGCGTGTTGGGCGTGCTCCTCTCCGAAAGCTCTCGCGCAAGGAGCGCTTCATTGGCCCCGCCGCTCAGCTGGCTGAGAAGGGCGACAAGGTGGATGCTCTCCTCGGCGCCGTTGAGCAGGCTTACCGCTTCCAAAACGTCGAGGGCGACGAGGAGTCTGCTGAGCTTGCCAAGATTATGAAGGAGCACTCTCCCGAGGAGGTTGTCACCAAGGTCAACGGCATCAACAAGGGCGAGCCTCTCTTTGACCGTCTTGTGGCGATTGTCAAGAAGGTGCAGGGTAGTAGCTGAATAACCGCCGGTAAACTCTGAGGAGACATTGGTGGTACTGGCTGAGGGATTCTGGAGTATGGGGATTAACATGGATGGGATTAACATGGGAAAAAATGGTGGGAGGATCAAGTGCGCCTTGAGCGACGGGTTCATCTAGTGGGGTTTGTACGAACCCACGACATTGACGAGATCAGTGTGATACGTAATGAGAATATGACATGAATAATGAAATATACCCTCTACAGTAGGGATTGACGACTTGACGTTGTCATGGAGTGTGGAGTGGAGTCGACTACAAGGTTTTGCCATTGAGGTGTTTGATTTTGAGAGCGGCGAGATTGACATGATGAAACATGCGGACCTGTGATGATGTTGGTATACATGTCTTTGTTTCTTTTCTTTCCAAGTCTGTTGTAGATTGAAGTATATGATGGAGTTGAACGATGGAGGTATATGATGAGTTGAACGATGGAGGTATATGATGGAGAGAGATACTTACATTCAAAGCCATTACACCCTCATGGACGCCCCTCTGAACACTCTCGGCCATCAAGCTGCTTGCACAGACGGCACAAAAGTAATGCCTTATTCTATGCTTGCCAAAGGAATAGCCTCTTACGACTATATCATTGCTACTTGCTGTTGTTGATGTCGCCGTGTCTTGCTCCAGATGTCCAATGGTATGAGTAGTAGTAGTAGTGCTGATAGTACCAGTAGGAGTAGGAGTCGGAGTCGGAGTATGAATAGAAGGAGTAAAAGTAGAAGTAGAGGTAGAGGTAAGAATAGAAGAAGTAGTAGTAGTCCCCCGCTCAAACACTACACTCGATCTATGCACATGGACATTGAGAGAGCCGTTGCGCGCGCAGAGAGAGCAGTCGCAGGATATAACAGGTGTTAGGTTTTCTGCGTCATCTGTATTTCCGGCATCATCATCTTCACCACCATGATCAGTTTCTTTTTGTTCTTCTCTTTCTCTTTCATTTTCTCTTTTTCCCTCTGGGTTTGTTATTGTCGGAGGAGTCGGAGGAGTCGTCGCAGAGCTAGCCTCGGCTTCAAAGTAAAGTGGCGCCGCTAGCGTTACCGTGTAGACAATGCGGTTGCAGTGGCATGATGCCGTGTACTAGATTTCCTCATTGTTCATTTATTTGCCTTATTCACTCATACACTTCATTGCATAGCGAGTCGGTGTGTTGGGAGAAAAAAAAGGAGAAGCGAACAAACTTACTTTTTTACGGTTGGTGCGTGCGGCGGCGTGCTTGGGCTTGTTGTTGTGGTGGTGATTGTTGAGAGTCAGGGCCAGCGAAAAGGGGTGTAGCGGGAGAAAGTAGATGGGATACGTGGTTGCGGTTTTGGCGGCGTGAGACGTCGGTAGGGAGACGTCTCTTTGGGGCAGGGGTTTCTGCTTTGGTGGGGTTGGTTGTCGCGGTATGTGTATGTAGTCGTTGTCTATCTGGAGAGGTTGGCGATTGATTTCTTTCTTTCTTCTTCTTCGACAGGTGGGAAACGGAGGGTTAGGGGAGAGGAAGTTTTTTTTGAGGGGTTGCACGGATATTGGGGAGGTGTGAGGGGTAAGGAGCTGGAATGGCGGACACGATTAAGTATCAGTCGAGAGAGCTGAATGTCTTGATTTGGAAGCTGTTTTTCTCATTTTGGTTCGAGCATAGAGTGGTTTTCTTTCAGCCGAGGCTCTGCTGTCATGGTATGTTCAATTCTTGTGGCCATGCTTTTAGTGCCTTTCTTTGGCTTGGTTGTTTTCAGCTTCTGCAATTTGGAGGAAATAAACAGCCGAGTATATTCATTGCCAACATGATTCGCAGGTCATCTAGAGAAAACCGCTGGATTGTCGTGGGGTGCCAAGGCCAAGCTCAGCTGAGGTTGAGCGAGATTATTCTCTGGTAATATAGCTAATGAGAGCGAAATATGATTGGCGGGTCCCCACCCAGGGTGTCGGTCGATCTGATAGACAACTCGTATCGATCAGTGGCATTAGATAATCACAAAGGCAGCCCGACAACCTGGGGACGGGGGTTGCGGCTATCGTGATGCACCGTGATCGTACATATGGGCTCAAGGATAAGGGCTATTGGCTAGCGGTTGATAGCGCCACGATTGCGTAAGTGCAGCCTGAGTCGCCAGTTTCCGGCAGCCGTGGATGCATTCTTGCCGCATTCTGAATCTGGCGATACGTTGCATGTCACGATGCACTGGTGGTGGGTGTTGCAAGCACGAAGTCGGAGGCACCTCGGCAGCAAAATTTGATCGGTGCCAAAGATCATGTGGAGGGATAGTGAGAAGCAAAGGGCCGGGAGTTGACGGTATGGGCGACGAGTAATGGCAGGCATGCTCTCCCCGGAGGCGTCGTCGGATCCGTCGACATTAGTCCGGCTCGCCGATGTGGAGGAGAAGTGCCAGCAAAAGTGTTGCGACATGTGAGGTCTACGTAGACCGTAAGACGGCTCGGGGCCTAAGATAGCATGCGACACAAGGACCGGGGCGAAGGGGGCATTCCCCACGTATGGGAATCTGGGAGGGAGATGGGAGATGGGAGTGTGTGCTAGTGCTAGTGCTAGTGCTTACTTTGTGGTGGGACGCTATTGGCCCCACGCGCCAAGCGGAAACAGCATTGGGTGGCTACGAGAGGCGGCTGTGCGCGGGCGGAAGGCTTAGCCAGGCCCGGCAGCGCACCCCGGGGCGTCAGCAAGGCTCCCGCGATAGGGATATGCCGGATAGATCAACAGAACCATAAGCATGGCCGTTGTCGTGCGTGCGTGGTCGGAGGGCAGCCGCAGCCAACGGGCTGGGCATGCACGGCGAGGCGAAACAAGAGGGCAGCCGAGAGACACACGGCGCGAGAATGGCGGGTGAAATTAGGTTGCCGTGGGAGCATTGCCAAGCGCCGTATTGCCAGTGTGGGCCCATGGAGCAGAATCAAGCAAATTCCTATTCTTGTTGCATGGCTTCCGCTAATCGGGGGCGCTCAGGGGCGGGCATTGTCGCAGAGGCACAGCAGGCCAAGGCCAGGCGGGCAGCAGGCAGCCTGCACTGCAACATGTATGGCCATAGGCAGGCAGAGGTGCAGCGTGCAGTGTGCAGTGTGCAGTGTGCAAGGCGTATGATTACGGCGGGCAGCCGTGGCCGAACAGGTATGCCGAACATGGGCGAGCGAGCATGTAGTACTTAGTAGTGTGTACTGTACTGCATGGGTAGTAGCGGTAGTGGTAGTGTACGTAGCATCGGCCCAAGAGGGCGAGAAAGCAGGCGATCGCATCTTGCCTGGTGCTTGGTCGGCCCCTTATTGAGCTAGACGCCTTGGGGGGGGGGGGGCGACGCGCCTGTTGACGTCAGCTTGGTATGCGCTCTGATCATTGCAGGAAGGCTTGGCGACGACCACGCACTCGCACTCATTCTGCTTGCCACCCCTCGTCGCCGCCGTGCCCTCCCATACTTAGCAGCACACGACAGGACATCTCGCCCCATCTCACCCGCGCCAGACAGCACAGCCAGCATCAGCAGCAGCAGCAGCAGCAGCAGCCCGCCAAGCCTTCTGCGCTCAACAATCCCACCATCACAGCGGGCGCAGGTCCGCCCACCAACAAGACCAAGGTGAGTTCGTGGGCGCGCCCATGCACGCACGCATGGCAAAAAGGGTGGGGACTCTGATACGCCATACGTCGCCCGGGAAATGCTGTGCAGGGAGTCAGGTCAGGCCTTCCTCTGCCGGCACGTCGGCTGGCACGCGACGCGCAGAAAGGGCAGGGCGCAGACCGCGTACGCCTACCCTACCCTACACTAAGCCCATGGTGCCAATGCCAGTGCCAATGCTACTCTCGACATCTCTCCACTCCATCGGATCCCTTCTTCTTCTTCTTCTCTGCTTGTTTCTCCGTCTCTCCTTTCCCGGTGTTTGGTTTGGCTCAACATACATACTCGCGAGCCCACCCTCGCACACACCACGTCCGCTCCAGGGGTACCGCGCCCCCGATTGCCCTCTGCTTGTCTTAGCCATTTGCTTGTTTTTGCTGTCAGCCTTGCGCCACGCCTTGGGTGAAATAGTCCCCTCCCGCCCTATTCTCTGCACAACCACCACCACGACACTCGTGCCTCGGGCTCACGCGACACACCATGCCAAACACCACACTGCCAGATAATGGCCAATGGAACAGCAAACCCGCCTGGAAACTGCCAGGATGGTGCGAACCAGTCGTACGTCTCCTAGCAACCACGGCAAAGCGCCTGGATGGAAAGGAAAAAAAAACAGAGTCATGCTAACATGGTGTGACTAGATGGTGGCCAGCATATTGTTCTTCGCCATGTTCATCACCCGGAAACGGAACTACAAGATATTCGCCCCATTGTCGTCGCGATCAGGCTATCTGGACAGCATACCCAACGAGTCCATGGACAACCTCCTCCCATCCTCGGACAGTGATAGCGACCTGGACGAAGCCTACTATGCCATCAAGAATCCAAACGCGCCCAAGATCCGCTCGCTCGGCTGCTGCAAGGTGACAACGCCCAGCACTGCGCGCTTCCGAAAAAATATCCACAGTCGCATCCTGCAGCGCTTCCCCTTCCTCATCGAAATGTTCTACTGGATCATCAACTATGCCTTTTACCGCATGACGGCCATTGCCTCGTCCAAGCTCTTTGCCGGGCGCGGAATCTGGGACGTTGCCCAAGAACACGGCATCGCTGTCCTCGAGGCTGAACAGTTTGGCCCGCTACGCTTCCTGTTCCCGCTGCGCGAAAGAGATGTGCAACAGTGGTTTATGCATGGTCACCAGGATGCGCTGACCGTGTTAAACAAATGCTATGCCCTGATTCACATTCCTGGAACCGTGGGGTAAGCACCCACTTGATACGCGCTATACCAGCCGTACTGACGTTTGACAGTTTCATCTGCTGGTACTATTACGTTGCCCCTTCGTTTGACACCTTCGCCATCGCTCGCCGAACGCTTACCCTCACAAACTTTTGCGCTTTCTTGACCTTTGTTGTATACCCATGCATGCCTCCGAGATTACTCCCCACCGAATACGGCTTCCTCGACACTGTGCGCCACGACGATGCGCAGAGTGTCTGGATGAGCGGCAAGTTTGTCAACCAGCTCGCTGCCATGCCCTCGATGCATTTTGGCTACTCCTTCTGCATTGGCATGACGCTCATCTACCACTCCGGCCTCTTCCGCCGCACCCTCGAACCCGGCGAAGTTCGCAAAAACGCCTTCTGGAAGATTTTCTACCTTGTTTTCGGAATCGGATACCCAACGTTTATCCTGACTGTCATTGTCGCCACCGCCAACCACTACTTGATGGATGCCCTCGTGGCCACGTGCTTCGTCTTCCTCTCGTTCCTCTGCAACAAGGTCTTTTACGTTTTTATCCCACTCGAGGACCTTTTGCTATATGCTATCCGGGCCGATAAGCCTGTACCCACGACGGGGGACCGCTTTCGGGAAAAGGGCGGTCGTCTCTAGTGGAAGTTGACGGCATTTGAACCTTTTTGCTTCATTTGGGCACATGGCGCCTATCATCCTATACTTGACATAACCTTTTTGCATTGCGCGGAGCATGGCATTATTGACGGAGTTGAATGACACAAAACATACCATTTACCACTATTGGATATTCGAATACCTGGCGACTTCTTCGCAATCTACATCAATCAAATTATATGCGATTACTATACATGTTCTCAGGCGTTGTGCTGACATTTGATTTACTCTACGCACATGAAGCATTGTAGTTGAGTGTCGCCGATAGCCCGCGTGGAACTTGTTCCTGCGTTAGCGCGCCAGCACTTGGACGCGTTGAAGCTTCCCTCGTTTCCTCGGCATTTCCAACATCGCGCCCAGTAATGCACGCTGCACCCTGTACGTCCAATCACCCCACCATCTTGCGCATTGCTATATGATACCTGCCATTGCGCCTTTTGCTTTGCAAAAACAAAACACGTCACTGCCATCTCGCGCAGTCGTCTCTCGCTTTGCTCAAACGCTGACAGCTTCATCTTCCGACAGCTACCTAGCTTTGCCTGGGACTTGCTGCAGCTCCATCCGTTCTTTTAGTTCTTCTCTCCTCTTATCCCCGTATACCTCGCCTCGAGCATTGCAAGTACAGAATCTACACTCGCTATGGCGGATACCGAGCCACAAAACACCGTCGAGAGCACGCCCGTCGAAGATGTCGAGATGGGAGGTTCAGCTCTCCCTCCCTCTCCATGCAACACTCTGGCACAAGCAATACCTAGACCATGACCCTCCATCTCCCAGCACGATGCCCATGCAAAAAAAAAAAAATAAAAAAAAAAAGAGAAAACGACAAATCATGTCATCCAGCAAACCCTCCAATCTACTACTTAGATTTGACTAACCCTAGCCCTCTTCCTCGTGCTCCCCGGAACCACGCTAGGCCCACTCCGCGTGGGCGTCTCATCGGAACCGCGCTTCTTCTCCTGCTGGTCGAGCACCAGCTGCAGCACGTCATATGAAAACTGGGGGAACTCGAGACACATGGCCTTGAACTCTGGCTCTGCGTCGTGGCGCAGGCTGAAGCTGCGCGTAGCCCAAAACGCCGCCACTGGTTTGCGGATGGTCGCGTCTTCGGGGTTGGATTCCTTGTACACGTAGCGCGCGTATGCGAGCTCGCCCTTTGCCGTGGATGCCGTGCGGTGGATCTTGGAGTGCGCCAGCGACTTGAGGTCTGGGAGCTGCAGGCGGTCGGCCAGTGTGTATATGCGTGCGTGGACGAGGAGGCCGAGACCCTCGTTGTCTACTTCGGGGAGGCGCGGGTCTTTCTCGAGCGATGCGTCGCGCGCGGCCGATGTCTTGCGGGGAAAGTATTCGCCTATGTAGAGGTACTCGATGACGGAGCCCATGGCGTCCACATCGCAGTCTGGATACAGGATTTGACGGGGCTAAAGCAACAGTCAATCAACAAAGGTACGTGGGAACGGGATTTGAGCATCGCGGTCATACCCCTCCTGGCGCAAAGCCGTCGATTTGCTTGCCTAGCTCTGGCGACTTGAGGAGCACCGCCTCGTGTGCTGAGTATGTGGCGTGGTTCTCTCCGGATCCAACAATCACTTCTACAATGGGGCTCTTGATCAAGCTGTTGGACACGTTAGAATCATTTGATCGCTTTCCGCGCCTGCTTCTGCAGCTTCTGCATGGCCGTCCGGCAGACTTGGCAAACTCGACGCGTGCATGGCGCGCCCAAGCTGTTCTCACAACCAACACCTGGCAAAGCTCCGCTCGCAACCCACCTGGGGATTTCTCTCCATCACTTACTCTGAGAACAAAACTAGCTTGGGCGCATCAGGCTCAAGCTCAGTCAAAGCCGCCTCTTCGCCCGTGTTTGCGCCTGTGCCCGCGCCCGCGTCAGCATCAGAGAGAGAGTCAGGCTAGATACATAGATACATATGCATGCATCCATCTATCTCTCTGCCTTGGGTACATAATATTCTTCACAAGTAATGTTGTTCACGTCTTTTTTCTTTTTCCTTTTCTTTTCCTTTTTTCTATTGATATCAGGGATATGAATTTTTCCATGTTATCTACTAAACCCATGTACTCTGTAGTAAGTGTGCAGTAGAGCCAGTCCAAGGATGAGGACACAGTGAGGTTCCAAGTACTATTGTATTATCCTTGTATATTCGTAAGAAACACGTTTGATACTTGTTTGATAGCAGTGTTGTTTGTTTACTTGTTTGTTTGTTTGTTGATTTGGTTACTAATGGCTGACAAACTTTGAATGTTTTCAATAGCCATGCATCTGATTAGCATTGATTAGATTTAGATGACATGGATTGCATCTGATTAGATTAGCTCGGATGGGATTGGCTTGGATAAATAGAGGAAAGTTGAATCGGACAAGTCCGACCGACTGAACGACTGGCCCGACTGGCGGAAAGACTGGCGAGACTGGCGAGACTGGCCCGACTGGCGGAACTAGCTTGAAAGCAAAAACTTTAAAACAATCTTCCCGTCGTCATTGCTAGGATGGGAGCGGCATATATTTCCTTGGACAGTGGAGGGAGGTTGCGGGTTAATCTGGACAAGGCATAGTATGGTTAGTATAGGGTTGCAATCTAGGCATGCAAGTGGAGAGCAAACAAGGCTGGATGGCATCTTGTGCATGTGGCATGTCGTCATGGGCGGTAGGGACAACTGGGGGTTCGCACACCCACACAATCCATGGCGGATGTAGGTGATTGTATGCACACCATGTCTTGTTGCGTTGATCAAAAAGCGGCAGCCTCGAGATGGCCCATCTTGTCTTGTTTAGGGAGCTGGATGTCTTGTTTATCGACGATCAAGATGCATTGCATGTATGCAGCCACAGATAAATGCATGCAATGCAATGTAGACGTTTGCTTTTCCCCTTCGTGTATGCGCACCGCTTGGGGAAAATGCAAACAAGATTACTTTTTCCGCCGAC
Organism: Exserohilum turcica Et28A; assembly: GCF_000359705.1. NCBI lineage: Eukaryota > Fungi > Ascomycota > Dothideomycetes > Pleosporales > Pleosporaceae > Exserohilum > Exserohilum turcicum. Next base: position 621,870 of record NW_007360247.1, on the reverse strand, counting down.
TCCATTGCTGCACATGGAATAATGTCCCGAGGAGGAGGATTAAAAAGTGGACGATCTAGTCGATTACTTGCATGTGCAAAACACCTTTTCTTGTTTAGGGTTTTGGGGGGTTGGGGAGACGAGACTAGGCGTATGTACGGTGACGTTGGCGCTGACGCCAACGCTGGCCATGAGCAGGGAGCGAGCGAGGGGAGCGAGAGAGATGGACGCAGGGACAGGACACGAGCGAGCGAGCGAGCGAGAGAGAGAGGCGAGTCGGGTAGCGCCACTGGAACACGTAGTTTGTTGTTGGGACGGCCGGTGTTGTATGGCCCAGTGACCTGTTGCAGCGCTGATTGAGTCATTGATTTTTTGGTTTGGTGGTTGTGGCTGGGCAGCACGAGAAGGTTGTCGGGCGCTGGGGCGGCGAGAGGGGTCATCCGGAGATTGTGACAGCTTATTGCTCGGAGCTCAGAGCCCCCAGGCGTACCGGGCGAATTGCCGGGAGTGCGAGTCTAAGCAAACGTTGGGCTTGGGTTTAGAGCGAGCTACTGTATGCAGTTTGGACAGCAACGGTCGAGCGGATCCCAGAGACGGGCACGTAGGCTAGGCGGGGGCGTGTGGAAATGGGCCTGTGTGGCAGCGGACAATGGATCGTTGACATGTGTCAATGGCTTCCCTCTTGGAGGCTGGCACAGACGGACCGGCTATGAGCGAGCACGAGTGCAGCATGTGCCCAAGACGACGGCGGCCCCCAAAGGATGCGCGAACACGTGGAGGTGCATGTCGTGGGCACAGGCAGCATGATGTGCGCGTGTGGATCGATCCGCTGCAACCTGGGCGATGGCGGTGTTTGCATTTGTGAAAGCGCGACCCGGGGCCGCGATGCAGCGCATGGGCATGGCTGTCGCGGTGGAGGTGGAGGTGGAGGTGGAGGTGGGGGAGGCGAGACGGTGATGGTGGTGGTGGGGGGGGGGATGGTGGTGTGTCTGGCGGTGGTGCGTGGTACATTGCAGGTCGCGTACTGAGTCCCAAAGCGACGGGGCCTGTATTAGAGGCGCGGCCAGTGGTGGACGACAGGACGCGGTCGGTCACGATGGCGGGCGGGCGTGCAGAGGGCGACGAGGATGGGCAGAGAAGAAAAGAGCCGTGGCCGAGCGAGGAGGGGCAGAGACTGGGGGAGAGTGGGTGGCTGCCTGGCTGGTATTTTTCCGAAGGCAGGCTGACATTCCCGGCGGCTGCTTACTCGCTCACATGACGCGGCCGCGGGCAGTGGAGCGGCCTTGGCCTCTTCTTTGCTTGTTCCATGGACCCTGCAGCGCGCCTTCTGCAGTAGCATTTGCAGTTGCAGTTGCAGTTGCAGTAGCAGCAGCAGCAGCAGCATTCACGTCGCCCGCGCCCGCGCCCTCTGCCTCGCCCGCCCTCGCCCTCTCCTCGCCCTCGCCCGCCCTCCCTCGCCAGCCCGGCCGCCGCTCCGCCCACGCATGTGCTCGTCCCGTTGCTTCTTGCTTATACAAGGGCCAATTAACCGCCTGTTCGCCCCCCCAGACGCCCGCCGCCGCCGCCGCTGCTGCTCGCTCCCTCTCTGCTTTTTCCTCGCCCGCCGCCCTCACAGCTCTCCGCGTCTTCTGCCTGTACTCTGCTGCCCACGGCCCGGTGGGCCTTCGCCGTAGCCTCTTTCGGCCATTGCCAGACCCGCTCTTGGGCCCTTCGCATCGACAGAGAGAGAGAGACCCACCCGCCCCTTCGCCCCTACCACCGCCCATCTCTACACACCCTACTGCAATCACCCTCTACTCTACACCCACCGCGCCTCGAGCCGCCGCCATGGCCTGTGTCGACGGCTCCAGCAGCTAAGCTCCTGCCACCGCACGCTACCTGCCTCTTCCATGGCCTCCGCGTTTCACACCACATAGCCTCCCCGGCCTTCGGAAAAGGCGCGTCGACGTACAGGCCCCGGCCCATCTAGTTTAAGACAAGTACAGATCCTCCTAGCGTCACTTGACCTACAAACAACGCTGCGCCCCGAGCCACCGTCTATCGTGTCTTTCAGAGACTTCGCCTTAGCATCTCGCCGCCTTGCCGACCTTGTGTCCCCCTTTTCGTTGCCTGTCTCTGCTCTTGAAAAGCACTATTTACCCTCGAGCACCCCCCCGTCACCTAATTCAAGTCAATCAATCAATCAATCAGTCATCCGTCCAACCATCCTACCAACCCAACCATTACCATACCACACCACACCACGACAGACAAACAAAATAGTTGTAGTCTTCTCCCAACCATCTCGTCCCCTCCCCTGTTACCTAGTCTTGTATGTCATGGCCGGCCGCTATGCGCAAAACGGGTGCTGAGTTTTTATGCAGGCATATCACAGACACAAGCAGTCAACCACTTGGGCCTCGTTCGACACACCTTCCGTCTGCAAAGTCCATCGGTAGACCTCGGCCACGTCATATTATATCCACACGTCCAAATGATCCAAGTGTGCTACTCGTCCCCTCCACTCAAGACCGTGCATCCGAGGCGACTCGTCCTCGCACCGGTCATCCAAACCCAAACAACCATGAATCCGCCCACAGCCCCCAACCCAGCCGGAGACGCTGGCGTTCTCCCGGAATTCAACAGCCTCAGCATCCAGGACGCGCCCTCGCCCCCCGTAAACGACGACGAGCTCGACGTGGTCAACATGTCGCGCGAAACCGCCATGAAGCTGATTGCACGCTCCATCATTGCCATTGCAAATGCTGCCGGCGACGTGCCGGCCACGCCGCCCATTTCCCGCCCAACCACTCCTGCTGGCAGGGAGAACCACGCCGTTCGCCAGCACCGAAGAACCTCTTCCAGACCGGCAACGCCTATTCCCGCCGAAAAGGAAAAGCACCAGCCCACCGAACTAGCGCCACCAGAAGCGGGCCACGACGAGCCCGTCACCATCCACGACATTGGCGCCGGCGCCCAGCCCGAGGCGGTGCAGCGGGCCAACATGGCGAGGAAATTCTTCTCCAAGACGGTGCCAAAAGTCGGCGTTGAGGAGTACATGAATCGCATCCAGAAATTTTGCCCGCTATCAACTGCGGTCTGGCTAGCGGCCGGATCCTACATGCTGCGTCTATGCGTTATCGATAGAAGCGTCCCACTGACCTATCGCACCATGCATCGGCTTATCTTGGCCTGTGCGCTGGTCGCCATGAAGGCCCTCGAGGACCACCGATGGCCCCAGAAGCGCTTCGCCGCCGTGGGTGGCGTCGACGAGGCGGCCCTGAGCCGGCTGGAGCTGTGCGTCGAGTTCCTGCTATCGTTTGACGTCCAGATCTTCACGCCCGAGAAGCTCAAGGACTTGACGCTGCAACTGCAAAGGGCGGGTCAGGCTGCGACCATGACGTGCAGACTACCCACAACATTCAACCTGAGGTTGGGCAACCCAAAGATGCGCAATGCACAGGTTGCGTGAGGAGCAGCAGGAAGAGCGAGCGCGCGTGAGAGAGAGAGAGCGAGAGGGAAAAACAATGTCCTTTGGTTTTTTTTGTGGTCGTTTCAAATTTTCAGGATATCCCCCCCCCCCACATTTGAGCATGACATTGGCGTTTTTGGGTATTAGCAAAACAGAAAGGCAAGGAAAGCCTGGGAATACAATGGGTTCGCGTGTACTAGTAGAGACACCAAGAGGTGCGCAGGGAACAGAGATTGAAATTTGTTGGCGCACACACGCACACACACACGCACACACACACGCACACACACACGCGGACGCAATGCCCGCTCGTGTCCACTGTTGACGGTTGTTTGTGGAGACCCGAGTGTGGTAGTGGTGGCAGCAGTGGTATGGTAGGGTAGATTCAGGCACAGGTACCGTTCCCGATCACGAGCATTGGCACGCGCGCCGAGAGGCCGTGCTGACGCTGATAGTCGACGCTTACGAGGGAGCGGCCTGCCAACTAGGCGGGCGGATCAGCAAGGCCCCGTCACCCACCGATCCGGTCTGGTGATATAACAATAACAAGTACATCGACTTTTGGTTGCCTGTGTGGTGTTGAGGCTGCGCAATGGCATGCGCATCCCTGCCAATAGCCATGTCTAGCTTGCGCGGCAACGACGATCGAGCCCCTGGCGCGCCACGAGCTGCTTGAAACCATGGCGGCTCCTCTGCGCCTTTCACTCGCATACTGACAAAACCCGCGCTTTACCCGCTCCGCCCTCCGCTGCCACACTCGCTCACAACGGTTACACCCACGCGCCTGTCGCTGTTGTTTTGCGGCTCGCCCCTTCGCTCTCTTGTCCTTGCTTGCTCTTGTCCATCCACGTCGCCTCTCGCTCCCTTCCTTGGCCTCATCATCATTCGCTAACTCGCAATACTACCTACGCCCACCATGCCACGGATACTGGTTTCTTTCGCTGCCGTCGTCTCTGCTCTGTCTCCGCTCGTACACGCCGGCATCACCTTCTCCTCCCCAGCAGCAGGCACCCAGCTCACAGCAGGCTCTGCCATTACGGTACAATGGACCGAGGGCGGCTCGGGACCCAAGATCGCAGACCTACAGGGTTATCAGTTGCAGCTGGTGGTGGGAGGGAACAAGGACTCTGAACAGGTAAGCCAGGACTCGGGAACAATGCGCGTAGGCGCTGTGGACTGACCATGGCTAGTTTGTCGCGACTACCATTACCCCAAGTGGCTTGTTTTCGGCGGGCAACTCGGCCTCAGGAAGAGTTGAGGCTGGCGTGTCCGAGGACTTGAAGACTGCCAATGCATAGTGCGTCCTCCCAAGTATCAAGCATGTCCTCGTTACAGCCAGCAGCGCACTAACGCCAGCCTTGTAGCTTCGTCAAGATGATTGCAACCCCAAAGACGGGCGGCGGCCAGTACGTCGTCTACTCCGACCGTTTTGCCTACTCGGGCATGACAGGCAAGGGCGTCCTCGCTCCCGCGATCAAGCAGGCCGCTCTGGCCGTCACCAACACCGACGGCCCCCCGAGCCAAGATGGCCTGACCAATGAAGACACTGCGGCGGCCGGTGGCGATCAATACGAAGTCGAGTACACGATGCAGACGGGACTGACTCGCTATGCACCCATGCAGCCGGTGCCAGGAACCAAGGTCACGGCCACCAACACGCAGCCACTGTACCCTACCAGCAGCGTGGTGATTGCAAAGACGAAGCTGCCAACCCCCAGCCAAGTCATTACCATCACCGCCTCTCAAACCTTCTCTACCAAGAGCATGGAAAACACGGTACGGTCCCAACGACTTGCTATGCGCGGGTATGACGTTGTGGTTGACATGACATGTGTGCTGACTATCTCGTAGGTGGCCCCAGCGCCTCACGCAACCGACGACATGGCCAAGTTCCTTAGGCGTTGGCAGGATTAAATGCCCTTTGTGGTATGCAAAATACACCAGTCAGCGCCTCGACGATTGGCTGCAATGGGCCGGTCGACCCAGCATCGACATTTACCTATCACCACCGACTGCGCTGGACTACGTGACTGTCCACTAGATGCATCAGTGGCACATGGATGGTGGCAGTGTTTGCTCAGCTATGGGGTCCGCGTCTGCTCATCCCATGCTTTTATTGAGCCTCGTGGGCGTGGTCTTCTGATCACAGTTCGATATGCCGGAACCATGAGAATGCCCACCTCTGGGCCACGGAGCACACACTGGTATTTGGAGCTTGTTTGTTTTATTAGCGATGGAGCGGATTGCATTGGGTTAACAAATTTAGACATGATGATGTAGTTTTACGCGCACTCGCGGTTGTATCAATGACAATGTAATAGTGTTTTGGCCACTACGGCTGCAGAATGCACCTTCCTCATGCAGAGGCGAACCAACCGCACAACCGCGGCTACCCGCGCACGTCAGATGCAAGTGCAAGCCTCACCCCACCACCCCCACCTTCCCAAGCTGTACTTAGCTGTCTTTTGCACCTCGTAAGCTCTCCAAGTCTTGCCGCGGCTCGCTCCCATGCGCACCCTCTTACCCCAAATCAGTCGCTCCCTCCGACACACCCTCCGCACTGCTACCGCACGCCCTGCACGCCCTGCAACTGCAACGCCCTGCTTCTACAGCCTATCTGCAGAGACGGACAGCTGGATCAACGTGACCAAGATGGCCATTGCTGAGAATTACGACGAGGTGCTCAAGGGCAAGTATCCAGCCAAGGAGCATGCGAAAAAGGTCAAGGAGTGGATTTTGAGCAAGGGCGGGGACAAGAATGGAACCATCTACCTCGAGGCACAGAAGCAAAAGTTGAACGAGGTCGGTCTTGATGAGTTTGCAACGTCGCCAAGGCTGATGTGGTTAGGACAATGATGGAGAGGCACCATTCAGACAGCGACGATACTTTTTCTACCTCAGCGGCTGCGAGCTCCCAGACTCGTACCTCAAGTACGAGATGGCAACTGAGAAGCTGACGCTGTTCATCCCCCCTGTAGAGCCTGACGAGGTCATCTGGTCGGGTCTGCCCATGAGCCCCGAGCAAGCCAAGGCCAAATACGACATTGACGAGTGCTTTACCACGAACCAAGTAAACTCGTACCTTGCCAACACATCCGAGTCGCCACAGTCGACCATCTATGCCATTCCAGAACAGGTATCGGACCACATTACCTTCATTGCCTACAAGGAAAAGGAGTTCAAGCTACTGAAAACCGCCATCGAGTACTGCCGAGTCATCAAGACCGACTATGAGATTGCTCTCACCCGCAAGGCAAACGCCATCTCCACAGCAGCTCACGAGGCGGTCATGAAGGCTGCGTCCAAGGCGCAGAACGAATGCGAACTCGAGGCTGTCTTCCTCAAGGCGTGTGTTGAGCGCAACGCAAAGAACCAGGCCTACCACTCTATTGTTGCCGCAGGCGAGCACGCAGCAACACTGCACTATGTCCACAATGCAGCCCCAATCGCAGACCAGAACCTGTTGCTGCTGGATGCCGGCTGTGAGGTTGACTGCTATGCATCGGATATTACCCGTACATTCCCCATCAAAGGCACATTCACAGACGAGTCTTTGGCCATCTACAAGATTGTGCTAGACATGCAAAAACAATGCATTGACGCACTCAAGGAGGGCGTCGTCTGGGACCACATCCACGAGCTTGCCCACAAGATTGCCATCAAGGGGCTTTTGTCTCTTGGTATCTTGAAGGGAGATGCCGAAGAGCTGTTCAACAAGAGGATCAGTGTGGCATTCTTTCCGCACGGTCTGGGTCACTACCTGGGAATGGACACTCATGACACGGGCGGCAACGCAAACTATGCCGACAAGGATGTCATGTTCCGGTACCTCAGGGTAAGGGGCGCTCTGCCCGAGCGTAGTATTATTACTGTTGAGCCTGGAATCTACTTTTGCAGGTTCATCATTGAGCCGTATCTCAAGGACGAGGAGAAGAAGAAGTACATTGACGAGAGTGTGCTGGACAAGTACTGGACTGTTGGAGGTGTTCGGATTGAGGGTGAGTCATGACTTGCAGTTTAATGAGTGAACATTCTGAGCTGACGATGATAGACAATGTGCTGATTACCAAGGATGGGATTGAGAACCTGACACCGACGCCGAAGGAGGTTGACGAAATTACTCAGCTAGTCAAGTCTGCATAGACGTATTGAAGTTGGGTGTTGCCGACTGTACTTGGTTGAAGAATAAGATGTTCCAAACACAGTCCGTGTAACCTCTACGAGCAATTGATGAGGCCTTTCAGATGTCGCCATCGTCCCTTGAGCATGTGTTCATGTTCGCTTGCCTTGATTGGTGGATATGTCATGCATGCTTTGTTCGCCTAATTCATTTACCGATATTAGCCCAGTCCCGTCAGGTATAGGAACCCCGGATTCCACAGCCCTCTGCATGCTCTTTGGACGATATCCCGAGGTGGCAACATGTGCGCCAATGCTGCCAGATTAAACTACTGTCGAGGCACGGAGCGTCAATGTCCGGGCTAGCGTGGTTTAGTACAATGTGAATGTATAGCCAAGACGGTGAATGAATGTATAAATGAAGAGCACAAGTGGTGATAGAGGGCACCGTGCTTTGCCAACATGTTTCGTTTTATTGTTGTTGCAGCGGCTCTGCTTGGCCTGGCAGTGGGTCAAAAGATTGTCCTTCAAGCCGAAGATGCCGCTCTCAGTGGTACAACAATTGGGTCTTCGGTCGCAGGCTTCACAGGTACCGTGGTGTCACCTCTGCAGAACAGCCTAACTAAGTTCGTCCAGGAACCGGCTATGTGGAAGGCTTCTCCGACGCCACCGACAAAGTCACCTTTACCATTTCCAACCAGACCGAGGGCCTCTATGATCTCGCCTTGATTTACAACGGCCCGTACGGCGACAAGTACACGACAGTGGTGCTCAACAGCGCGGGCGGCAGCCAAGTCAGCCTGCCAGCCACCACAACATGGATGACTGTTTCCGCCGGCCAAGTCCTGCTTGGAGCCGGGCAGAACAAGCTCGAGATCCAGAGTAACTGGGGCTGGTACCTGATTGACGCCATCACCCTCACCCCGTCTGCGACCCGGCCGCCACACAACATCACCACGACACCCGTCAATCCAAAGGCAAATGCAGATGCAAAGGCGCTGCTCAAGTACCTGGGCAGCATCTACGGCAAGAAGATCCTCTCGGGCCAGCAAGACCAAGCATCCCTGGACTGGGTGACGGCGAATGTCGGAAAGACACCCGCCGTGCTCGGCGTCGACCTCATGGACTACACCGACTCACGCACCTCGCGCGGCGCCTCGTCGAAAGACGTCGACTACGCGATTGCATTTGCGAAGAAAGGCGGCATTGTAACCTTTGTATGGCACTGGGGCGCGCCCACGGGGCTCTACGACACGACAGCGCAGCCATGGTGGTCCGGCTTCTACACGGCCGCCACAGACTTCAACATCGCAACGGCGCTGTCTTCGACCCAAAACGCAAACTACACGCTCCTACTTCACGACATCGACACGATTGCCGCGCAGCTCAAGAAACTGCAGCAAGCCAACATCCCCGTGCTGTGGCGCCCGCTGCACGAAGCAGAGGGGAAATGGTTCTGGTGGGGCGCCCAGGGCGCTGCTCCCGCCATCAAACTCTGGCGCATCCTATACGACCGGCTGACGCATTACCACGGCCTGAACAACCTGCTCTGGGTATGGAACTCTGTCGATCCCACGTGGTACCCGGGTTCCGATGTCGTGGATATCGTGTCTGCGGATACGTATGCGCAGGGCGACCATGGGCCGCAGAGCGCAACCTTCGAGGCGCTGCTGAAGCTCACGGGCGACACTAAGATTGTGGCTGCGACCGAAGTTGGGAGTCTCATGCTGCCCAGCCAATTGAGTGCGTACCGCGCCGATTGGGCCTGGTTCTGCGTGTGGAGCGGTGATTACATTCAGGGCGGTGCGTGGAATAGCCTCGACTTGATTAAAAGTGTGTATGCGGATGAGTATGTGGTTACGTTGGATGAGGTGCAGGGATGGAGGGGTACGTAGGTTGTGCTTAGTGGTGGTGGGGGGCTATGTTATGTACACCTACTAGTTATGTACATAGTATGTAGTCATACCTGTTTTCGGAAAAGAGAAAAAAGAAAGAGGGCTGTGTGCTGATGTGAGACTAACGGTTGTAGGTAAGTAAGTAAGTAAGGCAGAGACAGAGAGAGAGACAAGGCTGAGGCTACGAATTTCCAAGTATTCAGGCATGCAGCCCTTTTTCATACTGTGGTGCAAAAAGGCTAACCTTCTGCACCGTGCAGAAGGTAGAGTAGATATATCCCGACACTTACTTACTTATTTACTCCCCGCAAACTATATCTTTATCCCCCCACCACACACACACACACTCAAACTCCACAACATTCTTCTTTTCTCCTTTCCTTTCCTCCCTTTGCATTTTTTTGTTGATAGATACGGGCCTTGATATATATATATACATTACTACGCCTGCAGAATTAAGAAAAAGAAAATGGCAGAATCCCAACGGCCAAAAGTCGGCGTCGGAGTCATCATCCACGACAACAACGGCAACATCATCATGGGCGAGCGAGCAGGCAGCCATGGCGCAGGTAACCTATTCCCCCCTTTCCTCCACCCACCCACTCATCACCACCACCAACACAAAAAAAACCCCCCCAGGAACCCTCCAATGTCCCGGCGGCCACCTCGAGCACGGCGAATCCTTCGCTGCAACCGCCGCGCGCGAAGTCCTCGAGGAAACAGGCCTTGAGGTAGGCAACATCAAGTTCCTGACTGCAACCAACGACGTGTTTCCCGATGCTGAAGGAGCCAAACACTATGTCACTGTGTTTGTCACGTGTACGATTGTGGGGGAGGACAAGGTGGCCAAGGTATGTTGATGCCGTTATCTTTTTCTTTCTTTCTTTCTTTCTTTCTTTCGCAGCTATGTATGTATCTTTGGCCTGGCCATGCCATCCTCATGTTCAAAGGAAAGAAAAGGAAAGAAAGAAAAAAAAGCGCAAAAAAAAAAAATTTTTTAAAAAAAAATTGAGTGCAATCGAGTAAAATCCCCAAACCCCAAACCTTGACACGAATGCTGATTCGGATGATTCATAAATTAAAGCCAATGGAACCTCACAAATGCGCCGCCTGGCACTGGATCCCATGGCACCAGATGTGGGCGTGGGCGGGCGAGCAAGCAGAGGCGGAAAAGGCGGGCAGACCGACGACGGGGCGCGTTTTGTTTTTGCCGCTGGTGAATTTGTGGAGGGAGTATCCTGAGTTGAGGCATGTGTTGGGAGGTGGGCAAGTAGTTGGTAGTTGATGGATGAGTAGGAAGAGTAGGAGTAGGAGAACTGCGGAGAACGTTGTGGATTGGGTGTTGTATGGATGCAGGAGGGCTGTGTTGTGGATTGAGGAGGGGCACGAGTTTGAACAGTGCTGTGGATTGATCATCATCCAAGTCACGTCTTGTACTCGGTATCGAGAAGTAGTCAAATGCATTATCCAAATGTAGAGTACTTGGATCCGGCAGATATGAATAGCCTTTCTTCTCGAAAGCTGCTCGAAAACTGCACTTCATAAATCACAGCATGTCCATGAACAACTCCATCATCTCACATACGTGCACACGCACATCTCATTACATCTACAGAGCCAAAACTATCTAGCGCAACTTCTCACTATCCATTGACAATGAAAACAACAACTACTAAAACACACCTCCAACTACATGCTATTTCCAGCCACTCAAGCCAGCCCAAGGATCGTGCGCTGATCCTTGGTTTTGTCCTCCCTGTCTTTGTGGGTTGGCATAGCCTCCAGGCCCACTGGGATAAGATCCTTGCCCATAGTGGCCGTAATCTTGGCTTGGCGGCGGTCCTGGGGGTGGTGGCGGAGGAACGTAGCCTTGTGGGAGGCTGGGCTGCGGCGTACCAGTCCATTGCTGTGGAGGTTGACCCCAGGCCTGGTGTTGTTGATGTTGTGCTGGTGGAGAGAAGAATTGCTGATGAGCGGGAGGCGAGGCGGGATTGTACTGGTTGTGGGCTGCCGGGTTGTAGCTTGAAGAGGATTGCGAAGGCTGTGGTTGGTGCGAGTATTGCTGCTGGTAACTCTCTCGTCGTGGCGGGGGTTGGTTGTAACCGTTTGAAGGTTGGCTGTAGGATTGCTGTGGTGACATGTATTGCTGACTCGGGGCCGTAGTCATAGGGTAGCGTGGTGTGACCGGCGGCGAGGCTGCAGGATTGTATGCTGCGTGGCTAGCCCCTGAAGATGATGGATAGCTGGGAGTTGAAGACAGCGGTGGTGGTATGCTCTTCTTCCGCCCTGAACCTTGCGATACGGGTGACCCAGAAGGCTCCATAGACATTCTCTCCATAAGCTCCTTCATGCGCTGCTGTTCCTGATCTGCACCCTGTGCCTTGTTTCGCTCTTCAATCTTCGAGAGAAGCTGTCCACCTTCTGATCTCCGGTTGTTTACAAACGTTTCGACATTCTTTGAGAGACTGGACACGGTGTCTTTCATCTCCGAGTAAAAGGTCTGGGCGCGCGAGAGGCCGGCAACAAGGTCGTTGAAGCTTTGGTAAACTCTCCGGTATTTTGTCATGACCGTGTTTCGTTGTCTTGAGAAAGCCTCATACTTGCTCTGCTCGGATCGTACACGCTTGTCTTTGAGCAGGTCCGAGTAGGTACGCGTGAGCTCCTTGAGGAGCGACGCTTGCTTGTGGTTCGCCTGCAGTATGCGGTTCTGGTGTGGTCGGAACTTTTCGAGCTCAGCTTTGAACAACTGCGACTCCTGGTTCGCAATGGCCTTTTTGTTGAGTATGAGAACGTTGGAGATGTCGTCAGAGTGCACCTGCTTAGTCAGCATACCATTCGAACCGAGTGTCACACTCTCGAATCGAAGCCACATACCTTGTCTTTGAGATCCTTCAGTATCTGCATCCGCTCCTTTTTGACAAGGTTCAGCTTGCGCAAGATATCCTCAACAGCTGTAATCTGGTCTGTGACCGAAGGACCCTCGTCAATATCATCGTCGATAAGACTGCCTTCTGCTGGCCTGGGGCTCTTTCCCTTGGTTGCACCAGCCTTGACCATGGCTCTCGAGTATAGCACGTCCGCTTCGTCCGTCTCACCGGCCGACCGCATCTCGTCAAAGTCGGCTTCGTACTGCCGGAAAGTGTTGTAAAGCTGAGCATCACTACTGCTCGCCTCTTCGACAGCCCCACGATAGTTTCTGATATCGCTTCGCAATGTCGAAGTCAACCGTGAACTGGGCTGCTGCGTCCAATCTGCTCCGTACTTGGATCTCATCTTCTCACAGACGCTTTCTTCCATATCCAGCTGCTTCATGCTCGAATCGAGCGAACTGAGAATCTCAGCCTTGTCGTGGTCCAGTTGCTCAAATGCTGTGCCAAAAGATTGATGCCCAGCGAGCTCCTCACACCACGTTCTAAAATCATTGTCAACCATCATGTCCTGGTCCATGCCTCCTCTTATAACGTTGAGGCTATCAGGCAGTTTGAGGTAATCCAGACTAGCGGCCATCTCGTCATTTGCGACTTCGACCCGTTCGCTCTCGGCACGTATGAGCTTGGCCTTTTCTTCGTCATAGAGACTGGCTGATTCAGTCACGGCTAGAGGCACAATCTTCTGGAAGATGTCTGGTCCAATGATTCTCTGGATGTCTTGGCCCTGGTACAGCTCGCTAACAGGAATTGCCTTGGCCGCAGGCATTTTCGAAACTTGTGTAAGCGATGCTTCATTCGGGATGCCTTGGTGGTAGATGAAATCATTGTCTTTGGAAAACTCGGCCAGCTTCTCCTGTACATTTGCGAGATGCTTCTTGGTCATGTCGGACAATATACTGCCCGTGTCCGAGGCCAGGTTTGAGTTGGCAGGCGCATTGTTGGGAAAGCTGCCTGCTGCTCGCGTGGCGTCTTTGGCACTGGCTTCGGCAACCTGTAGCCTGCAGATTGCTACGCCGTGTGAGTTCGCATCATCGTCTGCTAGAGCCTGGTAGTACTGTGCCAGGGATGCCATGTGGTGTGATTTGATCTGTCAACAGTCAGTCTTGACTTCCCGGATATGCGTCGAGGCTCGTACCTGGCAAACCAACAGCCAGACCTTCTCAAATACAGCGTTGGTAACGTTTTCCTGTGCGCCTTCTGTGGCCTGGGCATACAAGAATGCAGCCTGGCTCGCCAGTTTCGCAAGCAAGCCGACCTTCTTTCCATCTGCAATTTGCTTCTCTAGAAACACCTCTTGCGCCTGCGCGAGCATGATGGCGATCAGCGTCTTTACAGTCTCTCTGCTAAGATCCGTCGACGGCGCATGTAGAAAGTTTTCGTTGATGTATGTAAACATGCCAGCAGAGGCCTGGAAAGAGTGATAGGCCGTCTTGAGCCCGACATCTTCGTGGCGATTCTGGTGGGCAGCATGACAGGACAGGACGGCCGAGATGTTGAAGATGATGCTGGCTTTCTCGTATGCGAGCGAGTACTGCGAGGTAGGCTTGTGTGTAAACGCATCGAACCTGTCATGGGTCAGTTCTGGCTGTGCTGCGGCTGCCTAGTTGTCCCCCGCTCCCGTCGTACCATGTAAAGCTAATCTTGATGTGGTTTTCATCGACCGGGAAGCGCAAGTCGAGCAATTCCAGCTGGCCGTAGTATCGGTATAGCAGATCTCTCCCCGCTGCACTGTCCTTGCCGGCGCCTCTCATGTCCTGTCGCAGGCGGTTCAGCGTAGCGCATTCTTCCGAGTACCGCTCCGGGTCATCGCCGTAGGTGGCTCGAATGTACTGCTTGAGCGGGGCGATCCAGTCAATCTCGTTGGTCTGCTTCAACGGCACCGAAATCATGGGTATTTGCGTCGTCATCGTGGGCGATGGGTGCGCTGGACGCGTTTGCTGGAGAGGTGTGGGCGCAAAGGCGGGCAGGGCGTGGCCCTCGGGCAGTGATCAGCAGCAATGACGGCGTAGGCGACAACGTGGGAAGTGGGCGCTCGCAGCTCGTGGGGTCGCCGACGGGAGGCAGAGCAACGACCAAAACACCGCGTGGGCTACAAGACGGGCGTCTATCGATGTCGCGAGTGTTGCTGGAGGTGTGGCCAGACAATCACGCAGCTCGACGTGTGGCGGACATGGGGGATGCACAGCGCACAGCGAGATGATGCGTTGGTCGGGTGGCTGTTCACCTGGGCACACGGTCGTCAAGCCGCATGAGGCACAGTCTGCGAGCGATTGTATGCGGCACGGGCAAAGCTTATATGGCAGCGCGGCGGCGGGTGCTGTGCAATGCCGTTGGCGAAGCTTGGAAGGTGTTGTCTCGGACGTGGTGGGGAGGGAGGGGGGGAGAACTGCCAGGTACATGCATATAAGCAACACCAGAGCCGCGCCCTCTCAGGCCGCCCCTGCCTATCATGAAGCAGGCACGCCACCAAAGCCAGACGGCTATCGGTATGTGACGACGGCCCCGAATCACACCGTCGTGAGCATGAGGCAAGGCCAAGTGGGCGATGCCCATGTCTGCGGCTTGCGCCCGCCCAATGGCATTGGCAAGAGGCCGCATCGCTACGCGCCCGCGATATTGGCCGTGGCAGGCTAGCCGAAGCCCTCATCAGCCCTGGAACACTGCATGACGAGACGACACCGCCAGAAATGCTGTTGTGCATCCGTCTTTTCATATCAATCATAACGGGCGTGATATTATACAAGCCTTGAGTCGAGAGGCCGGATACAAATACTTCTATACACCATGGTCCAAGCCACAGCTTCACATACGCCATCCAATGCTACCCAGTGTTTTTGCTGCCGCTCCCTGTGGCGCGTAGTGTCGCCGTGTACGCCGGCCCATTCATACAACATATCCCAACCCTGATCCACCCTTAACCTGATCCCTTCTTCTTCTCGTCTTCCTCCGCTTGCCGCCGTTCTTCAGCGCTCATGTGCCTGTGTTGGCCAGTCAGATTATGCCATGCACTCTTCAGGAACCCCTCGTTCTCGTGCCCGCTGGGTGCCGTGTTGCCCGCCGTATCCTTCATCTTGCCGGGATTGATGACTCGCTGCGCGCTCTTGTCTCCCATCTCGTCTGCGAGCATCTCGAGAATGGTGCGCTGGTTGACGCTGAGGTACTTGGGCATGTTGACCTTGAACTCTACGCGCAGATCACCCTTGCCGCCACGCCGTCCAGAGAGCACCTTCATGCCCATGCCGGGAAGCGTAATGCGGTCGCCTGTCCCAGAGCCGGTTGGCACCTTGACCTTGACCTCGCCGTCCAGCGTGGGCACCTTGATCTCACCACCCAACACTGCAGTGGTCAGAGGGATGGTTGCCGTATGGAGAATATCCGAGCCGCTACGCTTGAACTTGGGGTCAGCAGCCACGCGGATAAGGACGTAGAGATCGCCCTTTTGGCCGCGGATCTGGCCAGAAGACATGGCTTGGCCAGTAAGCGGCGCATCTCCCTCGCCGTTGACGCGCAGGCGCATGCCATCCTCGACACCACCGGGAATCTCAATGGTGATTGTCTTCCGTTCTTTGACTGCTCCGTCGCCACCGCAAGTGCCGCAAGACGAACCTCGGGGAATGGCAAATCCTGAACCGCCACACGATGAACAGGTTGCGCTCATGTGGAAGCTGCCCATGCTGGTTACCCTTTGCCCAGTGCCCCCACAGCTCTTGCACTCTGCTCGCTTTGCGCCCTGCTTAAGCCCACTGCCGTGGCATGTCCCGCATTCTACCAATGGTGTAACGTGAATGTCCTTCTTGACTCCCTTGGCAGCATCCAGAAAGGAAATGTTGGTTTGCACTTCGATATTGTCGCCCACCATGATCTCTTCTTCGAACGGGCTCCTCCGCCCACCCGACCGTCCCCTTCTGCCTCCTGTGAATGCGCCGAACAAGTCTTCGAAATTGATGTCTTGGAACGGGCCCTGTGCCCCGCCACCAAAACCGCCGAAGCCTCCAAAGCCTCCGCCGAATGGATTTCCTCCTGGCCCTCCAGGCCCAGCACCAGCACCAGGGTTGAAGCCGCCATTTGCGTCGAAAGCGCCTGCGCCGTATGAATCAAAGGCCTTCTTCTTCTCGGCGTCGGAGAGAATTTCGTATGCGGATTGCGCGGCTGCAAACTTGTCCTTCGCACCAGGGTCCTTGTTTGTATCTGGGTGGTATTTTTTGGCCAGTCCGTAGTATGCTTTCTTTATATCCGCTGCCGATGCGTCTCTGCTGACTCCAAGCGTCTCGTACGGGTCGACCATGGCGAACGACGGAGGGGAAGCATGGAAGAACTGCGGGGGGCATTAGCATACAAGTCGGGTGCAAACCAGGAGGGGGGGTGCTTGATCGTACCCGTATTGATTGTGCATTTTTATAGGGCTGCGTCAGTGCTATCGAGGGTCTTCGTGGTTGTGCTCGTGGTGCTTGCGTCGCTATACATCGTCGTTGGCACTTGGTAAGCGATCGCGAGCCGGCAATGCGCACAGGAGCCACCGCCTTGAGCGGCAGCGGACCAGCAAAACTCATCTTGGGTGTTGTGGGAGATTGATCAGCGAGCGTGGTGATAATGCTCTGTGAGCTCGTCTGCGACCCGGGCGCTGGTGATGTCTCTCGCCTGGCCGTGGGATAACTTTTTGCGGGCACGGGCCGGTGACGCACCGTCATTGGCCGGCTTGGGTAACGAGCGCGTCGAATCTTCGAGAGTATGCCACGACGCGATGCCGCCTCTCACATATACATAGAGAAAAGCTTGAATTTGTCGGGGCCGATGCGCCAACGTCTACACACACACGCACACACATGCGCCCTGCATGCGGCGAGCACGCTGCAGCCCGACCTCGGCGACCCGCTACGTGCCGGTATCATACATACAGCGCAGAACCTCGATATTACAAACGCCTCGTAATCCACAATGCTCGTCTCTATACATGCCGAGTTGTACCGCGTGCGCATCTACTATGCCCATGTGCGCTCCAAGCCCAGCCCGTAGCGCATAAAAGCCTCCCTAGTCATAACATGCCCAGTACGCCAAACTCCCGTTGAATGCTCGTGTCCCATAAGGTATAAATAAAGATCGGAGGCGAGGGCGCCAAGGATGGGTATCGTCGAAAGAAAGAAAAAGCCGAAAATGCAGCGCTGTGTATGCGGAGAGCGACCCCGTCACTTCCTGTGGGGGGCGAATCGTACCCGGAATTCCTTGCCTGTCGGACGTCTCGGTTAGCGCTGCGATGGCGGTGGAGCACGGGTCGGGTGCCATGCCTTGGTGTTTGGACTTGTACAGCCAGTCGACTATCACGTCACTCTCGGTCACGGCCTGCGAGTTGAAGCTCTTCTTGACCGCCAGCCCCAGCTGGTCCTTGTGCACGCGTCGCTTCGACTTGGGTCGCGCCATGGTCGGGGACATTCTGCCGATGCCTTGGTTCAGCACAACGTGGCTGAGCGGGTTCTTGAAGCTCGAGGGGCAGTCGAGGCGGTAGGCTCGGCGGTAGCCGTGGAGGACTGACGAGTCTTGGGCCGCCCATTTGATCTATGCGGCGCGGCGCATGTTAGTACGAGATGCAGGGCTGGACATGCGCCCGGGCGAGGCTGCAGAGGCGCGACTCACGTTGCCCGACGAGCTCACGTCGACCGACGTATGGCCGCTGTTGGTCGAGGCATTGTCGACCTCCTTCAGGCTGCTGCCGTTGATGATGCTCGCGCCGCCGTTGCGACGGACGCCCCGCGCGTTGGGTCCCTGGAGCGTCTGCAGTTTGTCCTTGAGCGACGGAGGCGCCTCGTCGGGGTTGTGGGTGCGTTTCGGCGGCATTGTGCAGGGCCAATGGACGGGGCGGAGGAGATGCAGGCTCGCCGGGGCTGGGGGCGAGGCAGAGACGGAGGCGCAGAGGAGTCGCGATGCGTGATCATGCGTTGGCCGAGTACGGGCTGCCAGCGAGAGGAGAACAAAATGACGGCGGAAGGGTCCAAGCGCAAATGACGTTGGCGCGCCTCGGTCAGGGTCCTCCCTCGCCGTTTCCCCCCTTGCCTTGCCTGGCCTTGCCTTCCCTTCCCTTCCCTTTGCCTTTGCCTTTGCTCCCTTGCATTGGCCAACG
This sequence comes from Exserohilum turcica Et28A, assembly GCF_000359705.1. Classification (NCBI taxonomy): domain Eukaryota; kingdom Fungi; phylum Ascomycota; class Dothideomycetes; order Pleosporales; family Pleosporaceae; genus Exserohilum; species Exserohilum turcicum. Next base: position 603,384 of record NW_007360247.1, on the reverse strand, counting down.
CCGCCGGCTCACCCTCTCCTCCTGCAGTCAGCCCGCCGACTCGTGGCGAACACCACCATGCCGCCGTCTCTTTCTGCGCCGCTCGCTGCGCTGCCGCCGCCGCCGTTGCAGTTGCAGGTCTTCGCTCCATGTCGCTCCCAATCCGGCATGTCGTCGCGTAAATCACGCGTCGCTCCTCGGCTTCCCCTCATCATCCCGGCCCCTCGCCTGCGACCAATAACATGCCCCGAAAGGGAAGCACCGCCGCTGGGCAGTGCCGCATGTCCACCGCCGTCGCTGTCTCTGCAAGGCCCATAGCTGCTTACCCTCGCGAAGCAAAAATGCATGTCCCGTTCACTGTCCAGCCTGTCAGTTGGGGTTGCCATGTCGGCCCTTTGGCGCTTGCGCCCCCTTCGAAAGTGGAGACGCACCAAGCTCGCGTGGACGGATTCCCTGGTCGGAAGCATCTAGCGGTATACCTCTCGTATCGTCATGTCAGGTCGTACCCGACGTTTGGCAGCGCATCCGTCCGGGCATGGCCACTGTTATGAGGAGCGCGGGGAGCACATGTCAAGGAAAAGCTTGATAAGCGAGTGCCGCCGAAGACAAAAATGACCTGTCAGGCGCCTGACAAGCGAAGGAAGCACCATGGTCCAGCACATGTCAGTCCCGATCGGAACCATCTCGGCGCCCGTACCCGCGTTCTGGATTAGCCCAAGTCGGCCTTCAGCGAAAACGAGTGATTGCAGGCAGAGTGACGACTTACCACGCGCGTCTCCATGTCGACAGAAACGGCGCTATGACAGCCAAGCAGGTTCACAAACTATGCGGCTGACAGCGCGCATGTGTAGCAGTCGCCGCTTCTTCGAGCTGGTAGCTATCAAATGGCCAAAGAAGGATCCGTGAGATTAGACTTTCGGGCATTTCAAGCTTTGCACGCTGTTTTCGCCTTGTCGACATATCTTAACTGTTTTAGCAGTGGCCCTACAACAATGGAACGAACATCCTGATCTCACCATGCAACAAAGGTATCCAGAAAACAGTGTAGCTGCTATTACCATAACAGTATCAAGTAAAGCAGCCCAGACCTCTACCCAGCCAGTAGCGTGGTGAAAACCAGGAGGTGATAGGATAAACAGGGCCTGTTGCCTTGGAGTACTTGAGCATTCACGTATTGTCGCATTATCAAATAGAGTCTACTTTACCCCACTCCTCAAAACTTACAGGCCGATGCACGTTTTATCTCTCTCACTTGGAGCAGGACTCAAGGCACCAATCTTTGCCACCTCCTTCACCGTAGCACAGCCGCTAGTCTCTTACCGGTACCCCATATAAATAGGCTTCGTAGCCTGTCAGTCTCATTCACACCCTTTACCACACACTTGTCCAACTATCAACACCCAGAATCGTTGTGTACTCAAGTATATCCACAAAACCCCAGTGCGTCAAGACCGCTGACCTATGGTCTACTTTATACTAACCTTGCAGCATCATTCAACAGCTTTTAAGCACTTTACTCCGTCGGCTGCGAGGGTGTATCACTTCCTCCACACCAAATCTGACTATCCCACGCCGTTTACATCCAACATTCTTTGCACTCCACCTCTAGTATGAGTAGACAGCTGGATCCTACAGCTAGCAGGTTCGCGCCAAACGGCCGTCGGCAGAAAGACGCGAACCATCAGGCGAGTAGCCTTCTTGCAACCCACCTTGAGGCTCGTGTCGTCAACCTGGAAGACCAGCATGCAAACTTACAAGACGAGGTTGGTACTCTCAAAGAGCTCTTTCATGACCTTTCCTCCGCCGTCGACAAATTGAACAAGGATAGTTCGCCAGTAGACGTCAAAGCCTCACACCAAGATGCCAAAAAGTTCAGCCTCGAGTTGGAAAAACTCAAAGAGAGGGTTCTTGAATCGGTCAGCGGCGATCATGACAAGCTGAAGGGGACCGGTAGTACTATCTCCAAGCCGAATGACATTGTCACTGCCAGCGTCACAGCCAATAAGTCCATCCCTCCTCACATGCGAGGAAAGGCATCTCAGTCAGACAACGGCAACAAGTAAGTCCCCGTAACATAACTTGATATCTTCGATTTTGTTGAGCCATTCCAAACTAATCAGTTACAGGCCCCAGCAGCAGGTTGTGTCCGGCAACCGCGACACTCCGGCCGTGGAAGTCAATGTCAGTTTTCAGCAGTCTCCGATGCCGGTGCCATCCCCACCTCTTTCTCCAAAGCCCGCCGCCCAGGACAAATCTACCAAATACATCCCCCCCATTGACAAGCAGGCCTGGAAACCGTACCATCTTACAACTATGGTCCCGTTTTCAGGTCAGATTCCTTATACTGAAGTCACGTTTCATCCAGACTTCCTCGCCAATCATCTGGGCGGGACACCTTGGTCACCAGGCCTACGCTTCATCAAAGGCAAGGGTACGTGCATACTCAAGAACCGTACATACTACCAGATCGATCCGGAGAACGAGCCATACCTACCCAAAGCACCTGGCGAGCACGGTGCCAAGCTCACAGCGTTCTTCAACAAGGCTCCCGAAGACGAATTCTGCGACCTTTTCGACAATGGTTCCAACTCTTATGAAAATGTACCCATGTTCGTCCTTGTCAACAAGCGTTACGTGTACTATGGCAACTACTCACAGACCCGTTGGTCAGACAAGTTGGACCATGACACGATGATGACTAAGGTGCCTGACCATGTCAAGGACTTTTGGGCTGAGGAGCTCAGTGCCCCGACGCGTGAGAAGTGGGTTACCGAAGAGCTGAAGAAACATTTCTTCCGCAAGCCAGAGTACAACGGCCGTCTTTTCGCTGCCCCGGAAAACGAGACTACTGTCGACTCTGCAGAAGATGCCAAGCTCACTGAGAAGATGGCTAGAGATGTGCGCAAGTACGTCGACGAGCTTCGTCAGTGGGAGCGTGAGGCTAGTATGAAGGCTTCCCTGATCAAAAAGCAATTCATTCTTGAAGCATTCGATACGGTAGGTGATTTCTCAACCATGGCTGGGACGGTGCTAACTCAACATAGTCTGACATGGATGAGCTTCCTGCGCTTCGCCTCTGGTGGGAATACCTCGAGTGTGTCGACTGGAGGAAGGACTTCTATGACCTCCTGGTTACCCTCCAATCGCGTGAGGGGCAGAAGTACGCCTAGTCAACTGAGGCAGTGGGTTTGATCACTTGAGTTGAACACTGATGCAAGCGGGACTGGTTGAACTCTGATGGAAGGGCAATGATCAGCTCAATGTGACTTCAAAGTCAATACCTTTGGCTGTTCGTGCTCAAGAAAAAAGCGACATGTGCGACGGTTAAGTCCCGGTTGGAAAAGGGGTTGGTTGGTTTTCTTTCAGGCTGTGGGTTGATTGTTCTTATCGGGACTTGGGTCATGTTACATTGCTTGACATGTCAAAGTGTGCTTGTGTGCACCTGGAAAAGTCACCAGTTTGATAGTATCAAGACGAGTTCATGTGTAATATCTCTACTACTAAAGCTGTGCCGTGCCAACGTGCCAGGCAAGTCCGTACTAAAGCTGTATTTGGAATATTCCTTCGAACTGCCTTTCCAGCATGCTGAAACTGCAGCCACTCCCCAAATCACCATCACTACAGTGCTTATCGCCGTGTGGCCTAGTCTGCGGCCTTACCATCTAAGACTGAGCATCCAAGCCACAAACTAGACGTTCATCACTGTAACCGGGTGCTCAGCACACTTTCTGCATCTGACTCGTCACAAACCTGGCACTCGGGCCATGCTTCATCTATCGGCCGTCCACGCGGTATGAAAAGCTGCTCAGCCCCGTCTCCTATGATGATGGGAATGGGCATCACTGCATCACGCTATCGAATACTATATCGTAGGGTCAGATGACGTATCGCCTCGCGTCGCCCACCAGAGAATTTGTATTCTGGAATTGTTTCGGTACGCATGAGAGGGGAACTGGCGTTGCTAAGTGTAGCTGCTTAGCCAGCTTTATGTTCTTCGCTCGCAGTATCGTCGCACAAACAAGCTTCTAATCCTGGTTTCCTTCCAAAACCAACATGTCCCATCTCCCTGAGTGGAACAAGGCTCTTTGCGGAATGCATAATCTAAAGGGACACAACCAACAAGACGCCACCATGATGAGTGGCGAGCTTGCTGCGCATAAGCGAGCGCCTCTTCGTTTCGCGCTCAGTGACTACCGACATGCCTTGCACGCCATCTCTCCACCCCATCCATAACGTCCCTTGCAGTCCTCGTGCAAAACCCATTTACCAAGTCTCGCTATGTACCTTCATCACCACCACCCAAACACACTGACCACCACCATGGAAACGCTGAAGCCTCGAGACTAATACCTCAAATCGGAACAAGCCTCGCAAATACCCGGCCAAGACCATTTTTTCAAGTAAAAAGGGACCCACATGTCATATATCAAGCATCAAAGGTCATGGGGGTTTTTTTTGCACGCGTTACCCGATTTCCCCGCGGATTGGCAACTTCCGGTTGTTTTTAACAAACACATCCCTGCTGTTATTCATCTACTGTACATGAGCCCGAGAAAACGGGTGCGTGCTCCGTCTGGCTCGTCACAACAGTCGATTGTTTCTTGAGAGTGTTATTGGCTGGCTTTGGGGGGGGGGCGCAGTTAATAATGGCGTTTTTTCTGGGTGTGGTATGGTTACACGGGGGGGTTGTTCTCGATATGCAGCTTGTGTGGAGAAGAAGTGGCCGAGATGGCTGCGCTTGGTAAGGCTTTGGCACTTGTACATGATACAATATCCGGAGAAGAGTGCGCGTGACACCGTATTTGGATCCTTAGAGGTTCGGGAGAGATATAATAGGGAAGGTATGCTGGGCTCTGAAGGGTTGTGTTACTCTCCTCAAGCATTGCCTTTGGTTCATTATACATTGTCGAGTATACTACACTCAATATGAAAGCCTCGGCAGTGTTCTCAGCAGCCGCGTCGCTGTTCGCGACTGTCAGCGCCCATGGAGCCGTCGACAAGTATATTGTAGGCGACACATCATACGCTGGGTGAGTTCACTTGGTACATGTAAGCCATTTCGAAGACTGACAAGGCTAGATGGCTACCATACAACTCCGCAGCTGGACAGAAGAGTATCCAGCGACAATACCCATCCTTTGACCCTCTGTACATCAAGGACCTCTCTGTAAGGCCTCCGCACAACACAATATGATGAGTAACCTCTAATTATCTCAGACTGTCAACATCCGATGCAACAACGCAGGCGTGCTGGGCACCGGTCTCACTGGCACCATCGCCGCAGGCGCCACACTGAAGACACACTGGGCGCAATGGACTCACCGACCGACGTCGTTTCTCGTCTACATGGCCAAGTGCCCGGGATCCTGCAACAGTTGGGACGGCTCTGGCAAAGTCTGGTGTACGTACACATGGATATGCTTGTCACTCATTCATACAAACACCACCCTGCTGACGCCCCCTCCCCAGTCAAAATCTACGAGCAAGGCCTCATCTCCGGCACCGAAAACGCAGGCATCTGGGCCGGCGACGCCATCCTAGACACTCTCTACGCCACCGTCACCATCCCTGCCACACTGGTGGCTGGTGAGTACCTCATCCGACACGAGCTCATCGCCGTGCACCAAGCCAACAACCCCCAATGTAAGCCCCATTGATTGCCCTGGCCCCCCTCCATCCATCCCGCCCTCCCCCACTAACACCAGCACGCAGTCTACCCAGAATGCGCCCAATTCACCGTGACGGGCTCCGGCACCGCATCGCCGCCCTCGTCGGTCCTCGTGTCCTTCCCCGGCGCCTACTCCGCGTCCGACCCAGGCATCGACTTCAACATTGACTCGCCCGCCGCCAAGACCGCAACGTCGTACCCGGTTCCTGGGCCGCCCGTGTGGGACGGCGCATCCGGTGGTACTGCGCCGCAGCCGCAGCCGTCGGCTACGGTTGCGCCGACCACCATGATGACCAGTGCCACGCCTGTGCCGTCGGCATCGGCCGCGCCCCCGGCGACCTGCCAGGTCCAGAAGTATGGCCAGTGTGGCGGCAAGTCGTATACCGGCTGTACGGTCTGTGCTAGTGGCTCGACGTGTGTGGCTAATGGCGAGTATTACAGCCAGTGTGTGTGAGGGGAGATGACGGTCCTGAGAGTTTTGTGGGTTGATTTTTTGAGTGGATGGTTATTCAATGTAGTATCGTTTTAGTAACGTAGGCATGTCACTTTCGCTTCTGGAATGGATACATCGCATCGTGTATCGAGTAGGCATATCATGACTATTTTGCGTGGCATGCAGTGATTGCACTGGCAACTTTCCAGTGATGGTGGTGCGGCTGTAAGATTCCAGTCGCCATGCATAGGTGTAGTGTTGACGACATGATACTTCGATTCATTGTAATACGAGTAGTGAGCTGTATGAAGTATCGTGCGAGATCTAGTCTGTTGGAGTAACTGCTTTTGCGGCTTCCCTTGTCACGATAGATGTACGTAGATAACATTTCGCCGTTCTGACAAACCCAAAGCCGTGACTCAGCACTAAGAAAAAAATTATTAGACTTTATCGATACTGTGCCGCTTGAAACATGTCCAAACATACCCATTTCCCCCCCATCTGGACGTACGCTATTGTGCAGATGTGAAGGATGTTCGTCTTGTTCACGGATTCCGCTTTTCCACAGCCGCAATCTTGGGCAGGGCGTCGCGCAGCTCCTCCTTGTCTTTTTCTGTTGGGGTGAACCCGAGCTTCTCTTCAGCCACGTCGGATAGGTAGAGACCAGCACCTGCATACGCCATGACGCCCACACCAATAAACATGCGCGTCTTGGGCTGCATGCTCTTGAACCATCTGGCGACAATTAGCATGGAAATAGTGGGACTCGGTTAGCCGGGATGTTCGTACTGCCAGACGGCCATGCTGGGCGTTGCAAAGTCGGAGTGCGGTGGTCAGATGGGATGACGAGGCAAAGGATTCGACAATGCCAAGCTCAAGCCACGTTCCGGTCGCAGCAATGTCGCTCCCATGCCCTGACCTCAACACAATATTTACAGTTGAGATTGGCACCTTATCGCCCTGTCATCCCCTGAAGCCTGTCGCCACCGAACAGGGAAATGACATGTTAACCTGGAACTGCCAGCACCAAGCGCCGCAACTCCGCACCGTCTCCGCAGCTTGAGGACAGATGTGTGCGCTATTACCGCCCGCTTCCTAGGCCCCCGCCCGCACCAGACGCCTATTAATACCCTCGCAAGATGCCCGGCTTCCGCCGCTGGGGCAGGTCCAAGTTTGAGCGGAATCCAGAGTCATCGTTCAAGCTGCTCGCCGCCATCATCGTCATCACGCTCTACCTGCTCTTCAAGGAGTTTCAAAACCCAACGTTCCGCGACCGAGGCGCGAAGCATGGCGCACAGATACAGTATGCCAACTGGAATGGCACGGGCAAGCCAGACGAGCCGCGGGCAGAGGGCGTGCGCAATGCCATGAGATACACCTTTTGGAAGTACAGGGAGAACGCGTGGGGCTGCGATGACGTGCTGCCCGTGTCGGGGGGCAATTCGTCGTCGAGGAACGGCTGGGGGGCTTTCATCGTAGACTCGGCGAGCACCCTGGCGCTCATGGGGCTGTGGGACGAGCTGGCGTATTCCGTGGAGCATATTGTGGCTATCGACTTTACCCAAACAGAGGACCTGGTCGACCCCTTCGAGACGACGATACGCTATCTGGGCGGGCTGCTTTCCATTGTGGACTTGTACGATGTGGGGCTCATACCCGAGGACGTACTGACGAGCGACGCGCGCGATCTCGTCCTCGAGCAAGCTGTGACTCTGGCAGACAAGCTTGCACCGGCGTACGATACACTCACGGGCCTGCCCTGGCCGCGTGTAGACTTCCAGACGGAGCGCGGCGAGCCCAATCCCTCGTTTGTCCTGCACAACGACCCTGCGCAGCGCGAGTATGACCACCCTATTGTTGGACCTGCACGAGCTGGCTCGTCGGTACTCGAAAACCGCGTCCTGACCAGACTGACGGGTAATGCCGTCTACACGGAAAATTCCACAAGAGCATGGGCGCCGCTGGTATGGTCGCAGTGGAAGACTCCGTGGCCCGGAATGGTAGATGCGCCCATCGATATCATGACAGCAGAGCCTGTTCGCCGCCAGAGACACTGGGACGGTGGGCACGATTCCTACTACGAGTATCTGGCCAAGATGACGCTTTTGGCGCCGCCCTCGGACCCTCATCTCAAAACGTACAAGGACCGCTTCGTGCGAGCCGCATACTCTCTCCGCACACACCTGAGCTCACGCTCCGCACCCGCCGCCGGCCACTTCATGCAGCACCTGTACATTGGCCGCCAAGACGACGACGAGTTCGAAAACAAGCAAGGCCACCTCGCCTGCTTCGCGCCCGGCACCATCCTGCTCGCCTCACAGCTCTACAACCAGCCGGACCTCCGCACCTTTGCGCTCGCGCTCCTCGAAGGCTGCCGCCACACGTACTCGTCCACCCCGACCAAAATCGGACCCGAAACCTGGTCCTGGATCCCCAAATTCGGCTACGTCGCTCCGCTGCACATGCCCGAGACCAAGCGCCAGCAGCAAGAAGCCTTTGCCACGGGCATCTGGTCGCACAACCCGGCCTACAAGGGGCGCCCCGAGTACGTCGAAAGCCTCTTCTACGCCTGGCGCATCACGGGCGAATCTCGCTACCGCGAATGGGCCTGGGACGCCTTTTCCGCGCTCGAAACGCACTGCAAGGCGCCGTTTGGATATGCCCAGCTCAAAGATGTGTATGACACGCATACCCAGGGCGAAGCCAAATGGGTCGATATGCAAGAAAGCTTTTGGGCCGCTGAAACCCTCAAGTATCTCTGGCTTACGTTTGCGGATGTCGAGGTTGCCAGTCTGGATAGCTGGGTGTTTAGTACAGAGGGACATCCATTTCGCATGATTCGTTGAGCTGTGTGTTTGCCGAGTGCGTGAGGCTATCTTATCTTGTCTTGTTTTCCAGCTGTGTCAAAGAAGCTGTGAGAAGTGTTGGGGGAAAACAAACCAAAAAAAATATTAAGTGCGCCGTGAGATTGATTGAGTGGCTTGATTGAGTCCATGCCCATTTTCAAGTCCACAATCACTACAATCATGCACAAAAGAAAAAAAAGTATCTTTTTTAAAAACAAAAAAAAGATGGAGAAAATGGAAGAGATGCCCTGTACGCTTCCCCCTTTTTTTTGCCTGTTATGCCGAGCTACGTAATGATACCCGGAAATTTTGCATGTCTGTCTGTATGCGTATCTGTCTGTCTGTCTGTCTATCTGTGTTATTGCTCGACTTGTAGTATAGTATCGCATCATCGTATGGGATTTGTATGGGCAAGTAGTAATATCTTCCCCCCCCCCATGAAAAAACCCCCTCATGAGAATGTCGGGAAGAGAAAAAAAAAGGGGAGGTGGAGAGGGGGGAAAAACGTCTTAGCAGGATAAGCACTAAGTCAAGATTTAAAACTACGTAAGCAAAGTTCAGCTACAGATTATAAATTTGGGTTTTTTGTTTGTGCAAGATGATGATGATAGCATATATAACTAACTATGCAAGATACAAAGATGATGCAAAGATGCAAAGATGCAAGTGGAGAAGATGGAAGCTTTGTACTTGCATTATTATATTAGTTTTTGTAGCTAGCCCAGGCCTTTATCTTTTTGTTTATATAGTATGCAAGTATACAAGAATTAACAATAATAGGGTGCTGCTATTGTTGTTGTTGTTGTTGTTTTTAGTATATGCTACGTACACAAGTGACCAAACCAACCAACTAACCAACTAACCAACTAACTAACATTTGGGGGAAAAAAAGGGGAGGGGGGGGGAGGGCGGGGTTCAAGTAAAACGGCGTGGAAAGTCAAGTTTTGTAAAAGTCTAGTTTATGTTTGAAAAGAGAAAAAAGCGACATACTTGGAGTTTTTGAGAACAAGAACAACAATATCTATCACCACCACCAACACCACAGCCACACCAATAACAACAACAACAACAAAAAGTTGCTTTTCTCTCAACACACACAGATTTGAAACGGACTCATTCAATAAGAATATATTTTTGATGCGGTTCAAGCAAGACTAGAAAAGGGAAGTTTAGAAAAAAGAAAAGAAAACTCAAATACTTTAAAAAAAAGACCTAAAATACTGGGTATATCAATGAGAGGAAGGAGAGTATGTAGTAGTAGTAGTAGTGGTGGTGGTGGTAGTGGTACTAGTCCAAAAAAAAAGTTGCCAAAAAGTTAGTAAATCGGGAGAGAGAGGCAAGGGCATCGTACATGAGGGGGGGGGGAGTCAAACAGAGACATAACACACAGACAGACACACACACACACTCACTCACACAAGGGAAAACGAGGAAGTATTCCACCAACCTTGCCAGGCAGAAGCAATCCAAATATGAAACCAAAAAAAATAACCCCAGTCTGCCCCCCATATTTTTTGTCGTAAAAGAAACCTCGAAAACATGCAGGCTAAAGAGATGAAAATAATCAAGGATATAGTTGCTGGTGATGGGAGAGCAAAACAAGAGGAAGGCTGCGAGGGGGTGAGGGGAGGGGGAGGGGAGGGGAAACGAGAAAACAATGCTGATGCAGGCAAAGCAATGATGGTGGGTAAGTAATGTACCCTTTTTTTTAATGCAGACTACGGCTGCTTGTATGGAAGCAAGTTTTTGCACTTTTTTTTTCCACGTTATCCTCAGGCTGCGACAGTAGAATGCGCAAACACGCTGGTCAAGTGTTGGGCAGAAAATCTGTCGTTGACATGTACAGTCCAATCGATATGGCCAGACAGATTAGACAGTACCCAACAGGAATTTCCAGTGAAAGTCGTTGCTGGTGACGTCCAAGGCTGGATTCACGTCGCGAAGACTGGGCAACTTTTCACCCCCATTTGTGACACCACCATTAATCTTTGGCAAGGCCAGGTTGTGCAGCAGTGATACTGTGCGTCCTGATCCTGTCGAGAGCTCAAATGTGGTGCCGTTTGGACTCGCCCGACCATGTGCGTCATGCAGGGTCAGCCTCATGGTCGAGGTGATGCGGCGGAATCGCTCAAAAGCATCTTCTCGGGTGGGTTGAGCATCGCGTGGCCGTGGCATTTGCGAGGATAGCTGGTCGCGATAGTGGTCAAATGTTCTGGAGATTTGCAGCTCGGTAGGGTCCCAGCCAGGAATGGGTGGTGCATGGAGCGCTAGCTTGCTCAAACCAGTAATGGTGTTGATGAGGTTCAGCCAGTCAATCAGCGAGATGGCTTCAAACTGGTTAGAGGGTAGTTTTGTGCTGTTGTCGAGTAGCTGTTCTATCGAGCGCAGATAGGCAATGCGCAGTGACAGTTGGAAGCCCGAGGCCCAGGGGGTGCTGTCTCGATCTACGAGCTCGACGGAAGCGGCGGTTCGATATAGGTGGATGCGGGCCGCGAGCTGTAGCCATTGTAGTGTGGCTGGGATGTTGTTAGTATTGCGTCAATCACAGTGCATAGGCGAGGGCTTACCAAAATCGTTGGCCTGTGGCTTGGAAGCGAGGCGGATGTTGTCCCACTTTTCACTTAGACGATTGACTTGGGTTCGGACAACGATAGCTTGCTCCGACTGACTCCGAAACGTCTCTTCCACGTCTTCCATGTACTGGCACATGTCCATAAAAATGGGGAGAAGCGTGTCAGTCTTATTTTCCCAGGCCGAGGCTAGTTCTGAGGCGTAGTTTCGCAATATGCCCGTGTGCGACATGGAGCGCGCCTTGAGAGGCTGCATCAAGGCTATGTTGGAAGAGAGGTAGTAACAGCCCAAGTAGGCACGTTTTGCTTCCCTGTCTCGCGGATCGTCCTTGTGCAGCGGGCTTCTTGAGGGCCTTGATATGCTGTCGAGACTCAGGTCATTTGCTATGCCCAACGACAACTGGAGCAGTAACGTCACTGACACGGCCTGGGCGTCCATGTAGTGGTGGTGCCAGGCGATGAAGACCAAGAGGCCCTGGAGCAGGTCCAGGTTCTTTTCGCCCTTCATGATCTTGACCATGACTACCTTGCGGAACTCGTTGCTGAGCGCATGCTGCAGCTGTGCCGAGTCGTACGACGAGACGGTTAGTATGGCAAACATGAGTATGGGGCGGTTCTGGAAGAGGTCCTGGGAGCGGCAGTCGCGGGGCAGGATGACAAAGGGAAAAAAGTCCACCATGCCGCGGTACGTGTCGAGCAGCAGCTGCATGTGGACGAGGCTGATGGAGCGCACGAGGGGATCGAGGCGTCCGAGACAGGAGAGGGTGTCGTTGAAGGACTCCCAGAAGGGCAGCGAGCTCTCGGCCTGGGATCCGGCGGCGGGCAACAGGGTCGTCGTCGTCGTCGTCGTCGTCGTCGTCGTCGTTGTGGGCGCGACGGGCAGCGAGACGGTTTGGGCGGGCGTTTGTTTTGCCGTGGGAAGCGGCTGTTGCTGTTGCTGCTGCTGCTGCTGCTGGGCCGTCTCAAGAGGGGCAATCTGCGAGGGAATGGTGGCTACCGAGGGGAGGCTGGCCTGGGCGGGCGAGGGCGCCATGGTCGCAACAATGGCCGACAGCTTGTCGAGCTTCTTGTCAAAGTCGCGCAGCTTGCTGGGCGTCTGGCCATCGCTGCGCGCCTTTGCGGGTCGGCGGCGGGCTACATGCTCGACACACTCGACTCTAGCCTTCTGGCACCTGGGGCACGTGTGTCAATCCCATGTGGAGTAGCACGCAGCACGGCACGGGTCGAGTCTACACTTACCTCTGGCAGATGGTGGGCGTGTCGGACGGCACGCATCGGACCTTGTGCTTGCGACATCTTTCACAGGCAAAGGCGTTTCCTATGCGTCCTTCGCGGGGGTCCATGGTGGTGGCAAGGCTGGCAGTCTTTGGAGAGGGAGAGCCATCGGTCTCCGGTTGCGCGGTCGCAGTCGCGCTCATGTGGGGAAGTCCGATCATGTGCCAAGTCCGGGGAGGAGCAGCAGCAGCGAGGGCGACGAGAGGGCGGGCGATTGCGGGTACTGGGTGGTGCGCTCGCTCAACACTACGCTGACAGGCGGGATGGCGACGCGGTAGGCCATTGCAGCAGGGCAGTCGGGCGTGTCGAGGGTGCAGCCGCGGGTTTTGGCCATGTGGCGGTGCGAAATCAACAAGAATACCTCGGGTAGTATGGGCGTCGGAGCATCAATGGCCCGCGCTACGGGCGGCTGCTTGCTGCCGGCAGCGCTGCCGCCGCCTAAAAGGCCGCCGGACTGGTCCGAAATGCCGCTCCGATGGGCCGGCGGCGGCGGCATTGCGTGGGCGTGGGCGGTGGGCGTGGGCGTGGGCGGTGGGCGTGGGCGTGGGTGAGTGCCAGTGTATATATGCGGAATGTCTGGCGGCGAGGAGCGGTGCGGTTGCGGTGCTGTGCGGAGCCTGTGCCTGAGCCTGCGCTTGTGCTGTGCGTGGGCTGGCAGCGCGGCACGACCCGCCGACGCCGACAGCGACGACGAGACGGCGCGACGCGAGGCGAGGCAAGGCGACGCGAGGCGGGACAGGACAGGACGGCGCTGCGCTGCTGAGGGCGGCGGCGGTGATGCTGCTGATGCTGATGCTGAGGATGCTGCTGCGGATGCTGCTGCTGCGGCGGCGGCGGATGCTGACGATGGCGATGGCGATGGCGATGGCGATGGCGCTAAAGGTGCTGGCACCGGCGCGGCCCCGAGAGGTTGTTTCTGGTGCTGCTGCCTCGACCCTAACCCCAACCCAACCCAGGCAGCCCAGGCAGCCCATCATCCCAGCCCATCCCAGCCCATCCCAGCCCATCACCCAGCCCATCACCAGCCCATCCCATCCCATCCCATCCCAAGGCACCCTCATCCCATCCCATCCCAACCCAACCCCCCCATGGCTCACCACCCCCCCAGCGGCCCTGCGCGCGGCCTCGCAGCCACCATGGGCTGGGGCGCCAGGCCGGCGCTGCTGGTCGTCGACGTGTGCAAGGCGTACTGGAGCGACGGCAGCCCGCTCGACACCAGCAGCAACGCGGCGGCGGCGGCAGTGCCCGCAGCCATTGCAAGACTCGTCGCAGCGGCGCGGCGGGGGGCAGCGCCGTTGATCTGGACCCGCGTCGAGTACTCGGAGCCCGACATGGCAGACGCGGGGCTGTTCGCGTGCAAGGCGCCGCTGCTCGACGTCTTCCACCGCGACGACGCCCGGGGCCTGGGCGCGTGGATGCCCGGCCTCGCGCCCGCGCCCGCCGACGTGGTCGTGTGCAAGCGCTATCCGTCCGCCTTCTTCGCTACCGACCTCGCCACGCGCCTCCGCCTGGCCAGCGTCGACACGCTCGTCATCTGCGGCGTCAGTACCAGCGGCTGCGTGCGCGCAACCGCCCTGGACGCCATGTGCCTCGGCTTCCGCCCAATGGTGCGCCGCCCGTTGCATGCACACGACTCGCGCCATCGCTAACCATGGCCATGGCCTCTACTCTAGGTTGTGGGCACCGCCTGTGGTGACGCCTCGCCCGCCGTCCACGACGCCAATCTGTTTGACATGAACGCGAAGATGGCTGACGTCATCGGCGAGCCCGACGCCGTCGACAGGCTGAGCGCCGGGTGGCCGTGAAGCCGCGCGCCCCGCCGTTTGCACCTCCATGTACTGACTTACTATGCTGCCATGTACGCACCATCCGCGCACCCATGCCACGCCCGCTCTGTTGCGGCTCACCCGTCGCAGGGCCAAGCTGGCATCTCGCTCCTCGACACCAACACCAAATAGCCCCCCCCATGGCACACGCACAGGCAGAGGCAGCAGACGACGACGACAACAACAACAACAACAACAACAACAACACCACCACCAACAACAACCACATCGACAGCATCAACGCAAACAGTGGCAGGCGGGCCAGGTGTATCTAGTGCGCTGCAATCAAAGGAAAGAACAAGTGAGACATGACACACGCGCGCCCTCGTGCTCACCGCATTCTTGACACCGGCACCTACGTGCACCGCGCAGCAGCCCACCACGCTGCCCGCCACGCCACACATACTCACCACCACGCCCAATGCCGACAGAGCCCGCTGTCCTCTGCCACACACCGCCACAATCACAATGCTTGCCCACTCCAGGAACCCCCCTCACTCGATGCTCACGTCCCTCGGCGGCGCTGCTCACCCCTCTCATAGCCCCCCGAACAAGTCTCGTTGCGCCCACTCTGCAAGCCGTCTTCGGCACCAGCAAGCGCCCCCCGCCATCTCCCATGTCACGATACATTCCCTACCCCGGTGCTGAACCAATACCCGACTGCGTATGGGAGTGCTGCGGATGTCGAAGGAGATGGCTGACAAAGGAAATGGGAAACATATGCATCGGCTGCAGCCACACCTACTCTGTCGACTGTTGCCGTCTCGTTGGCTAGCCCTGCCCCTGCCCTGCCAGGCAGAGCGTGTCCAAGACGGTCATCAGAGAGGTACCCAAGCAGACGGAATCCTGCACACATCTCCCACTCACTAATCCGACTGCAGTCCAGCCATCGAGTTGCAGGCCCATGCTGAACATCCGCACAGGGCCCCTATTTAGTGTCCAATACATCTTGGTTTGCACTTTGCACCCTCACCAGAAACCTGACCTTCACACCTCGGTTCGCGTTTCCTTTGATATTACTAGCAACCAACTGACTAAACCCACGTATAGAATACTCCATGTAGCCTGATTTGATTTGCATGCTCGTGCAAAGTCCACTCTGATCTTCATCACTTCCTTCGCCTTGCCTCTTCACCACCCCAGCCATCCCTAGCTGCACATGTCCATGCAATGCTCACAGCCGCGTACCCAGCATCCACGGCATCTGCAGCCCGCCTTGACTACTCTGTCGCCATGTCTTTGCTGGCCTCCACATTGCGTAGATTGGCTCAGGAGTCAGCTCATGTGCACTCTTTCTCCACTCGTCGCTTGCATTCGCCTTGTCCGTGTCAAAGGCAATCTTCAACAGCGACTGGAAGCCAAACTTCTCATACAGCGGTTTCCCCATGGCCGACGCCTCCAGCCAGCATTCCAGATCGAGCTCGTCGGCACGCATAACACCCACGTCCATCAGCAGACATCCGATACCCCGGAGCCGATGAGCAGGATCCACAGCCATCCAGTTGAGTGCTGGCTTCCATGTCAGCGACTGGCCAAGGATATTGCCCCAACAGTTTCGGCATGGCTCATCGGAAATGGCGCGCATCAACAAAGAAAACGGATGCTCCACTCACAACAATGGGGCCGCGCCATCCAATTCGCACGAGGCTTGTACACCTGATTCAGTATCGACTCGCAAAAGCTCCGATATTCGCCTTCGGGCCACCACGGCGCTGTCAGCTCCGGCACGCCTGCTGCAAAAGGATTTGTCGTCGAAACCACCCACTGTGCGCAACCAACGGCTCTGCTGGTAACCGTGTCGAATGCATAGAACCAATGGATCGTCTCGTCCGCCTGGTGCTGTTGCCAGAAGCGTTGTTTCGATTCGCTCATGGCGGCCTCGCGATGGGCAGCCGTGTAGCCCAGAACAGGGAACAAGAGCTGCATAAAAGGTTCGTACGGCGTATAGTTGGCAGCCCAGATGACGTCCAGAATGCTGTCGAGCTCTTGCTTGGTCTTGGCTTCGCGGACAAAGTATCTCTGCCCCATGGTTGCAGGTTGGTGATGCAGATCGCGTCGTGGCGATATCGGGCTGGTAAAGTAGTCGTCGTCGTCGACGCTACCTCGCCGCCACTGCGCATGGCCAGCGGCACCGGAGATATAACATGCCCCATGTATTGGACATTGTAGATTGCCGTCTTAGGGTGAAGATTCCCAACAAGGAAGGTACCGTTGACACATTTAGCGTCTTGGCTAGCCGAGCAAGTCACACCTTTATCCCAGCACACATTCCCTGATAGCCCCTCGGAATCCACCCATCCGGGAATACTTGTATCCCTATCGGCATTCGGGTGCCAGTACTTGGTCATGGCACGATATGGCACATTGGTGTCGACGGCCAGTCCGCCTTGAGCATGGTGAGAAAGCATCCGATATGCAATATCCAGTACCTACTATACTTGCTTTTGGCTGGCATGTGCGTAATGCGCAGCCGCGCGTTGTCCATGACTAGTAGGACGTTGGCTGAAAGCGACAGCAGCAAAAGCGACAAGTAGGCAACGAAGCTGCGCGTATTGGTCGGGATGATCTCGGTGGCGTTGGCGTCCCATGATGTGCCATCCTTTTCTTCTGGTCTAGCCAGAAGCTGGTCTTCTTCTTCGCTGCGGCACACTGGCTGGTATGCTGGAGATGTTTCCATCTTGGGGGTGGTTCGTAGAAAGGGACGCCGGGGCGCGAAATGTATGCAGCTTCACAAGACAAACATGGTGCAGCCTGCGCGGTAGCTATCCAGATTTCGAGTTGTACAGGCATGCGTCACAGCCACTGCCTGGCGAGAATAGGCGTTTCCGAGCTTCGGGTCTTTGGGGGGGGGGGGATGAATGGCGACGCCATCTGTCTAGTGGGCCGTTACATCGCCGAGCAGACAGTCGTCCGGCGCTGTACCATCGAGGAAGGTCGCAAGCATCTCGAGGCGAAAGCGACAGCGACATGGAGGCTGCCTGGGACACCATCGACACTAATGCCATGGCCATTGCACTCGACGACAAGCTCGCAGACCATCTTGGTCTGCCCCCCTCGACTCGATTTCCATGGGATACAGAGCGCAGCGTATACTATGTAAAGGGCATACATGACTTGCACTGTCTGGTGGGTCCACCACCCTATTTCCATGCCTATGATTAACTCGACCAGAAACTCATCCGCAAGGCGATTGTATCAAAACACAAGGGCAGCGACCAGCCGTTTAATCTTCGACACATGTACCACTGCCTGGATGGTATACGCCAGGACATTATGTGTGCAGCCGATGACACGCCCATGCCAGCGCCTTTCTCTCACCAAGCTGGCGATGGCTTGGTTCGAAAATGCCGCGACTGGGACAAGTTGATCGCCTGGGCGAGGCGCCCTGATCAGCATGCCTGTTACGAATTCGACGACTACCGCGAAGCTACCAACACCCTGGAGAACTTTGCCTTTTGTCCACCTGCATCCCCTTATCGAGACTTTCAACGCGCCTACTTTGAGCTTCATGGACACAAGGACCCATACGAGGAGAACGAGAATGCAGAAGAAGTGGTTGTATTCTAAGACTGTGGCTTAGCATGCAGAAGAACGAAAACAGTGTCGGACTTTTTACATTTGCGTGAATCGCACTCAGCTCTTTTTCTTCTGACAAGACTTGCGAGAACATCAGCCACTCAATTCTTTACCACTTCCGAAAACCATGCGAGACGATATTAATGTAGGCTACACTACATGAGTGGCATCATTCACGAGTATTCTCGGGTCAGGGGTCGGAAAGATCGTAGCCCAGCCGGCGCTGACCACGAAAAAGACGAGGCAGACACCTTTATCCGTTCCTACACCAGTACTACTATCCGTGCTATACAAGTAGACAGCTACCCGAGTCCGCCTCATTATTACGTTTATATCCGGAGCATATGGGGGCGAGTGCAGTGCAACTACAGTTCGGAGCCGCGTGAGGGCCATGCACGACTGAAACGTTGAGAAAACTGCAATCACATACGAAAAGTAATGTTCCCGAACATGCTAAGCTGAGGTACGTATCTATCAGCACATAAATTCTATACAAGAACACCAGCGTGTACCTTTCATCAATATCAGTTTCTTCTACAGTTTCACTGTATGATGAAAGAGCCTCCCACGACTTCGACCAAGCTGACATTTACTAGGACGCAGCAATTCATATAGCCCACCATGCACCCCACGGTCGCTTTAATACCCTTCTTTGCATTCATAACAACAATCTCTGCAGTTCCCATATCTCTACATACCGTAGCACGATCCGTACCCGATATCAATCAAGTTGCCCGGAATCCAGCACCGATTGATGGCAGAGTCAACTGGGAAGACGGCAAGCCCTCTCTCGGCGATACTAGCAATATCTCCAAGGAGGATCTCAAGAAGCTCAAGGACCTTATACATCACTTGCTTGGAGAACGAGCCGCCCCAGATGTCGCGGGCATCGTGGTAGACAGAAGTATCGGTGATGTGCAACGACCTGCGCGAGACCCTGTTTATTTTCACGTCTGAAATTTGATATAGTGTCGGTTTAGACGGTCTCAAGTACGCAACGTTCTTTTCACAATGATATCAGATTGCTAATCGAGATTAGTCGCTTCAATTGCTACCATCAGTAGCCTGTACCTATCACACTGTATGCTTTCAGCCAGCCAGATTCAATAAAAAGAACATTCATATGGAGCCCTTTGCCTCATTTCATTCCGTCGTTCATCTCTTCACTCTCAAGCAGGCCATATTCATTAACAATTCCCTGCCATTCTCTACGCAACAGCCCGTGTACAGCCATCCGTAGCGCCGCTACTGCAGCGGTATCCGATCACAACCTGCATTCAATGGAACACCACGTAAGTTGTGTTCTGGCAAATGTGTCACAGCACACAATCGCCTTTCGACTCAGTGGCAGCTGCCGTGACACAGTGCCGAGCTTGATGTGCTACAGGGTTACACGGAGATGAACACTGAACAGGCCTTGACGCAGTTTAGCAAGCCTATCAGATGTGCCGAGTCCGATGGCACGATAAGGCTTGTTGTACTAGTGTCCGGGCCATAGTTCACGTTACCAACCCACCCTAGCTCATCCGTTCACCGGACCGCGTAACACCAACCCGCATACAGACGAGCGTCTCGACCAGAGATGCACACAAAGTCCATCCTTGTATACCATTTCTTTACCTTGTACACTTGCGCAACGCCGTACAACGCCATCTTACCTTCAGGGTGCGCCCATGCCCTGCCCATTTTCCAGTCGTCAATCTATCTTGTTCTGCCGTTGCAACTTTCTCGTATAGTGGACAAGATGCGGATAATGACATTGTGCGATATGCTGCCAGTTGGCTTACCAGTCGCCGTCTGTTACCTGCCTGGCGGCGCGCAGCCTTTGTTTGCACGCCTGCGCCGCTCTTGAGGAACGGGTAGTAGCGTTAAGATGTCCAATGACCACACATGCTTGCCGTTTGCTTGTGTTGATCGCTTCTGATTGAAGCCCGCTTTTGTCTCTGCTGAAACCGCAGGTGCTGTCTATTGTCCGAGATTACGAGCATCTGCTGTCTCATTTTTGCGAGTACGCACCATGCCATGATGCCAGCACTTTGTCTTGTTTCTTCCCGCCACTCGATTCCGCGGCGGCCGGGAAGCGACGCGGATGTCGGACCGTTCATCAATGTTGTTACCTGGATCTTGCTGATTACTTCCGCGCTGGCGGTTCTGACTAGACTGATTACGAAACGCGTTCTGCGGAGGAGAATCGATATTGACGACGCTTTTGTCGTCCTGGCTCTAGTACGTCTGACTAATGCATAGGATACTTTGTCCAAGTGTGCTAATTGGTTATGAGCAGACGGCCAGCATAGCGTCAGGGGCGGCTGTTAGTATCCAGACGGAAAATGGTCTTGGGAGAGACATCTCGTTGCTGACCACAGGTCAGATTGTGGCATATCGGAAAGTAAGAGGCTGGATACTTTCCTCAATCGCATGCTGATCGAATAGTAGGCTGAATATGCAAATAACATGCTGTATATCGCGACACTGGGATTCGCCAAATTATCCATCATCTCACTCCTCATGATGCTGACTGCCTCAAAACTGCACCGCAATCTCGGTCTAGCACTGGCCTGCTTCATTGCACTCTGGGCCGTGTTTTCAATCTGCGTTTCAGCATTCCAATGCGGAACCATTGAGCCATGGCGTTTTCTGGGAAACAATCGGATATGCTTTGACATTGCATGCCTCGCCGTCGACTTTACCATCACAATGCTAACAGTCTCCAGGTCTCTTTCTGGCGTGCCATGGGTGTCGTCAATATTCTCACCGACCTAGCGCTCATTGGATTCCCCATGCACGTCGTCATTACGCTGCAAATGAGTACTACGAAGAAAATCACCATCCTCACTTTTTTCGGCGCGCGCTCACTGTACGCCCCCCCCCCTCTTCCCCCTCCTCATAACAACAGCACCATCTCACCCCCGCCAGAGACATCGTAGCCACATCGGTCCAAATGCTCTACCTCTCGGGCTTCTCCTCCGCAAACCCCACATGGCACCTCTGGAAATGGACGCTCCTGGCCCAAATCATCCAGTGCATCACCATCATCACCTCGTGCGTACCGTACATCCGGCCGCTGCTCGAATCCGTGCCCTCAGGCCTCTACGCAAGCGACGATCTGCGTCGCAGAGGCACCTCCTCAGACCACTGCGGCGCTGTGTCCCGCGCCAAAAACAACAATAACAACAATAGTGCGAGTAGTTCCTACCAACTCTCCAGCATCGCATCTAGGTTCCACACCGGGCTACCCCGGAAACCCCCAATCCCAATTCACGCCCCCGCCACGCGAACCCGCAGCTTCTGGCCGTCGTCCCTCCTGCTCGCTGCGCAACCGCAACCGCAACCGCAAACTACACATGCAACGTCCGCCACGGGTGTCCCTGGCGGTCCGCGCCGTCTGGATGGCGAGACCGACGTGGAGATCACGGCTGTGCTGCATACACAGCGTGAGGAGAAGAGGTGGGATGCCGCGAGTACGGCGAGCCATTCTAAGATCCTTAGGACGACGGTTGTAAGTGCGGAGTGGGAGGAGGCAGAAGCGCAGGAAGATAGGGTGAAGGTGAAGGTGAGCGGGGTGGGAAGGGGGGGTGAGGCCGATGAGATTGAGGTTGTGAGATGAAAGTATTTGTTATCATCGTGGGTTTTTTTGGTGTGTTTTGTAGGTTTTTGTGCTGGTGCTGGTGCTGGTGCTGGTGCTGGTGCTTGGCTGAGATGAGATGATCGAGTCTTTGATACCATATAATAGTATTATATTAGACCTTTAAAAATTTTTTTCTTTCTTCCCTTTCCTTCTTTCTTCTTGCGGTTATACGGATTTGTCTGTGTATATATATCCCTGCCTCTTCCCTCCCTCTTCCCTCCCCCCGTTCTCTTTCTCGTTCTCATTTTCTCCATCTCCATCTCCATCTCCATCTCACTCCTACAAAACTCACACACGCTTGGCATACTCCCCCTCATCCCTTCCCAAACCGCCCCAGTGTGTCCCCCCCCCCCTTTTTTTTTACCAGAACCAAACCAAAACCACGCTATGTTAAGTATGCATTCTCCTCCTTCTGCTCCTCCTGCTCCTCCTCTTCTTCTCACCGCGGAACTCGAAAATATATATATACCGCTTTTACTTACTTGCCTACAGGCCGTTTTCCCCCCCCCCCAGCTGTGAGAAGAAGGCGTGGATACCCGGGATCGCAAGCGTGTATGTAAGTACCCCGGAACAAACTAATGCATGGATGGATGGATGGATGGATATATCTGGTATTTTCGGGTTTGACT
>NW_007360247.1:521790-577660 GCF_000359705.1 Exserohilum turcica Et28A | reverse complement strand
TCCCACTCCGCTCCCAGCTATTTACTCGCGCTCTTGCATAGCTAACGAGCTGTAGATGTCCGAGGAAGTCAAAAACGCAAGCACCGATGTCCCTCGCTCCATGCTGCTCAGCCTCGTTATAAACGGCACGCTGGCCCTCGGCATGCTCTTCGCCGTGCTCTTCAGCGCCCAGGATATCTCGCAGTTGCTGTCTGATGAAAGCGCTCAAACAGCTCCTTTTCTGCGCATATTCCACCAAGCGGTTGGCTCGAAAGCGGGTGCCACCGTCATGGTTGCCATCATCGTGTTGCTCGAGTTCTGCAGCGCAATGGGCTGTCTTGCTGCTGCCTCGCGCATGACATGGTCGTTTGCACGCGATCGGGGTCTTCCTTTTTCGCGGGCCCTCAGCATGGTATGTTCTTTATCACTCGAGTCCAAACCTAAAAAGCACAAGGATAGCTCACAAACCCCCGCAGATCGACAAACGCAGCACCATCCCCGTCATGTCCATCCTAGCCGTAACCCTCTTCGCGGCACTCCTGGCTCTCATCAACATCGGCAGCAGCGCCGCCTTCAACGGCACGCTCTCGCTCGTCCTCGAAGGCTTCTACCTATCCTACCTGCTCGCCATCGGCCTCCTATTCTGGCGCCGTATCCGCGGCGACCTCGATGCATCCTCCTCCTCCTCATCATCCTCATCATCCCCCTTTCCCAGCCTCCACCACGAACATTTCCACCGTCACGCCGACGCCGAGACAAGGATATCCTGGGGACCCTGGCGCCTCAATGCTGCTCTGGGCGTTGCTAACAATGCAATTGCCATTTGCTATCTGCTCGTCATCATCTTCTTTAGCTTCTGGCCCATCCAGACGAATCCAGGGGTTGCGGGGATGAACTGGGCGGGCGTAGTCACGGGCGCCGTGGCGCTGTTCAGTGTGTTGTATTACTGGGTGTTTGCAAAGAGGACGTATACGGGGCCTGTGGTTGAGGTGGAGCCGCTGGGTTGATGGGGGGGGGGGGGAATGAATGGGCGTAAGTAGGGGAAATACTTGGGGGAAACGCGGGAGAAGCAGAAAGAACGTATTTGAAATGGCAATATGGATAACCCGTTATCAAAGAGTGTCGGAGTTTTTTTTTCTTGTATAGGTTTTTCAGGTCCTGATTGTTGGTGTGGGCGAAAATGTAACATGAAAGTTAGACTGGAGTATTTATGTCAAGTGTATATGCGTTAGTGACATAGAAATATGTGTTTGGATTGCACTTAACGACCCTACTTGAATCCTCCCGTGGAGCATGAGGATGGGCCAAGTCCAGGGGTCACAGCAGTAACATGGAGATGAGTATGCTAGTTTGACTGTTTCACTCGCGCGCTCAATTCATGCATCCAGTGAAAACTTGACAAGAATCGTTGCATAATTCATCCATATCGTATTCTTCGTAGAATTCTCGTTATCATACAGAAAGTTCGTCTTTGCTTGTCCTTGGACATGTACCAAAGATTGGGTATGATCTTTGCCTGTATAAATTGCGCCTCCCGAAAGCCCCAAGATGAAGAAAAAGAGAAGGAGAAATAAAGGAAATACATATAGAATGCAAAAGAGATAGAATAATGGAAAGTCCAGCCGTAGAAAGTGAAAGATAAAAAGAATCATAGGCGCTCGTCCCATCAAGTCGACAATGGCGCAGCTTGACAAAACCAGCAGTAAGCCCTCCAGTTCCAGGGAGAAGCAATTCAAGACAGCGCACCCATAGCTAAGGCTACGATTTTGGGGTTGGGTCGATCCTTGCGGACTACTATAACCATGGAATCAACGAGTCGTTCTAATGGGCCGAGCGAACAAGGGCTAACCTACCCTTTCGGTCTCTGTCAACGCGCATCACTTCTCGTTTGGGGTGGCGTTCAATAAACTCATATTCGCGTTCGCCTTCTCGCTCATACTTGAGCATGCGGCGTTCTTCCTCGAGGGAGCGGATTTCGTCACGAATCTCCCGCTCAGTGCGACGATCGTCACGGCGGACAAGTGTGCGATGTTCCGGGAGGAAAGCAGTGGCCGGACCATGGATAGAGGCAGAACGGTCAATTTCGACGACGCGCTCGTGTTCATGAACTGACGGAGATGGCGCACGCTCCGACGGGACGTAGACGGTTGGTGCGTGGTGAGATGGCGGCGGCTGAGCGTAGATTACCTGTGGGGGAGGCTGCGCATATACCACTTGTGGGGGTGGAGGCGGTGCGTGCACAGAGGCTGGTGGAGGAACCTCAACGACTGGTGGTGGTGGTGGTGGCGGTGCGACGGATGCCGGTGGCGCAACTGATGGTGGCGGGGCAACAGACGCTGGTCGTGGAGGCTCCTCGTGGGTCTCCTCGTAGACGTAGGTGATTTTCTCTGTTGCTGGTTAGACGAGACTTGTAACAGCTTCGAGAATGCATACCTTCTTTGTACGACTCGCTGACCTTGATGATTTCATCAATGTGGTCCTTCTCGAGTGCTCGAGTAACGATGATGAAGTCGTCCTAGGGTAATTAGCAATGGTCTTACTGGGGCAGCGGATGGCATACCTCTTCTTCATATGGATAGCCGAGATCAATGACAGCTTGCTTCCTGACCAGGCGCTTGGGGAGTCTTGTCTTGCCCTTCTTGCCCCAGGTTGCTCGAGAAGGCTGGATTTCCTCAAAGCTAGAAATGGAGGAGCTACGTGTTGACCTCGCGGCTCTGCTCTTGCTTCTTCGCACCCTGCTCTTTTCACGGTGGACTTCCACTTCGCGGTAGTCCTCGCGTTCGTGACCCCTTCCGCTACGTTCATCGTATTTGATCTCCTCAAAGTCCTCATCGTCAAGGAAACGGCGAGGAGGTGATCGGCGCTCGCGAATGGGAAGCGGGATGGGGACATTGGCTGGCGGGCGGTACTCGTGGGTTTCGTACCTCTCGATCCTCTCGACATCGCCATATCGGGGCATGGCCCGGCGATCGAAGGTATCCAGGGACGATTGGCGGCGAACGTACTGGGGGCGAGGCGGCTTGGGCGGGCGAGCCTGGCGCCGCTCGTTGATGTCAATGTCGATATCGATGTCCCTGTCAATCACAGATCGACGACGGTAGGGGGCAAGAGCCTGGTTGGCAATCTCGGATGGTGTTGGCTCATGGAACAGTTCGGTGGGGGCTCTCCGCGGGGGGCGGTCGTAGCGATCGTTCTCGTAGAAGCGCTCTCTTTCCACGACAGCGGGGCCACGACGAGTGCGGTCTTCGTGAATGTCAACGTCGCGGTGGCCTCCAGGGAAGCGTTCGTGCTCTTGGAAGCGAAAGTGCTCCTTTTCATCGGGGCGGCCACGAACACTACCACCGCCACCGCCGGCGGCGTTTCGTCGCATGCGCTCGAACTTCTCGCGGTCCCATCGTTCAGTGGCGCGAGGCGGGTCGTCGAAGCGATCCAGGTTGCCCGTCGATGAGCGGTAGACGGACATGGTGGAGCAGGAGGGCGTGGGTTGTTGGGATGCGAGTGGTGGTGGTGGTGGTGGTGACGATGATGACGATGATGACGATGTATGAGGTGGTGTGGTGTGGTGTGGTGCGGGGCTAGGTATCAGGTGGAGGGGCGGCTGCCAGTAACGAAAGAAGGGACAGACAAGAGCCACAGAGGGCGATGCAGAGGCTGGATGACGGCGCAGGAGGAGAAGGCAGCAGGAATATAAAGGCGGCCGGCCGCAGACGCCCCGGAGAATGGATGGGGTGGGTGTGGGAGGGCGGCGGCAGCTTTAGATGCAGGACGAGCGACGGGCTTCGTCATCGGGGGGGCGGCATGCAGCATGCTGCCCACCCTGCGTCTGCGTGTGCGTCTGGCCGGGCGCTGGGCCGTGCCTCTCTTTGCCATGAATGAGTGGATGAGTGGACGACTGAGGCGTGGCCCCCTGCCCGTGGTTCGGTTTCATGCACACGACTTGGTGTTGGGCGCCTGTCTTGGGCATGTCGGCCGGCGTGCGGGCTTGTTCGCGGCTACATGTCTACATAGTAGTCTGGCAATCTGTCTGCGGCACCACGGCGTCACGGGCCAAATGGAGACAGCGACGTCGTCGTCTTTTGGCCGAGGGCAAGGGCGTGTCCCAGGCCCATCCCGACGCGTCGTGAGTATTCGGCGCGGGCATTGGATGCG
This sequence comes from Exserohilum turcica Et28A, assembly GCF_000359705.1. Taxonomy (NCBI): domain Eukaryota; kingdom Fungi; phylum Ascomycota; class Dothideomycetes; order Pleosporales; family Pleosporaceae; genus Exserohilum; species Exserohilum turcicum. Next base: position 573,532 of record NW_007360247.1, on the reverse strand, counting down.
AGGACGGGGTGCATGTCGGGTGGGAGCGCCGGTGAAGTTGCAAAAGAGCCCGTGACGTCAGTCTGCGCCAACCTTGGAAGCGCGCGACAGGGGTGCGCCCTCAGCCACAAGACCAACACCACGGCCAATGCACCCTCGCCCACTCGCACACGCCCTGCCATGTGCACCCAACATACGCCCACGCCCACACCTACACCTACAGTCCAGCGTATGCAAACAAGTGGGGGGCGCGTCCGTTTGATGCTCCCGCCCATGGCCGCGCACGCAGCACGCAGCACGCAGCACGCATCCACATCCACATCCACATCCACATCCACATCCACACCCACGTTGGGCTGTCACACCTGCCATGTTCCCGAGCACGCATGCACATGCTCGCGGCAGCAACACCTAGCCCGCCCCAAGTCGGCCAGCTTCACACCATGCCCAATGCACCTGTAGGCCCTTTTGCAACACGCCGAACCCCCGCCGCCGCCGCTTTCGCTGCTGCCCACTTTCATCATGACGAGCCTGGTCCGTAGTCTACATGTGCCGTGCTTTGTACACCTACACTACGCATACATGTCGTCGCCCGCCAGCGCTGCTCATACTCGTAGTCCATCGTGCCCCTCATTTCGCCCCTACCGCCTCCTGGATCTTCTTGCTAACGTACTCGACGTCAAACGGCCGCCCCTTGATGCCCCCCATCACCTTGCCCATGACACTGCCAAACGTCCTCTTGCCCTCCTCCACGCTCTCGACGACGCTCTTGACGAGTGCGTCCACTTCGCTCTCGCTGACGGTGGGTATCTCGTCGGCGTAGCTCTTCAGCACGTCCAGGTGCAGCTGTTCCTTCTCAACCAGATCCTCTCTCTTTGCATTGCGGAACTCGTCAATCGACGCTGACGAAGACTTGATCTGCTTCTGGATCAACGAGTAGAGGGCGCCGTCTGTCGTGATGGGCTTGGCTGTCTTGGAGGCATTGATAATCTCGGCTTGCAGGGCACGAATCGTGTTCAGCGCCGGCTTGTTCTTGGAGCGCATGGCAATTTTGAGGTCGGCGTGCAGGCGAGGCAGCACCACATTCTCCGGCGTCGAAGCGGATGATGCATGGCGGATGCCTGCAAGACGGGCCGGGGCAACAAGCTGCCTCTGCAGCAGCAGTGCAGCACGGAAGACGGACATGATGGCCAGAACGGTATATGTATGCGAATGCGTGTGCGGCAATGGATGGGATGCGAGTTGACAGTGCCCACTTGGACCCGGGAAAGTTTGCGAGCATCAGAAACGCGCTCAGACGCGAACAGCTACTAGCGAATCCCTGTCTTTTGCCAAGCACAACCTTTTGTTGTCGCTCGTCACTTTTGCAGCTTGAACCCGAGCCCCAGCGTCGCGAACCGCTCCAGCCGTCTTTCTTAATCTTTTCTCCTGCGCGTCTCATTGCCATTCCATCTCCCCGGTAATCGCGCGCAGCTCATGTGCACGTCATATCGCCGGCGCGTTTCCCCAGCCTCCACCTGAAGCTCGCCCTGCCCGAGCCGCGACCAGCGCATCCTTTCACCTCCTCTCTCTCTCACACACACACTGCCCATCATGGCCTTCCAGATGGCGCCTGCGACGCCCCAGCGCCCCACCCCCGGCGCCTTTGTAAATACGCCTGCGCCAAACCGACCCACCTTCGCTCGTACGGGTTCCATGTCGCAACCGCCGTCGCAGCAGCAGCAACAGCAGACGCTGCCTGCGCCGCCCGCAGAGAGCCCCATCGATCGCGCCGCGCGGACCATAAACAGCATGCTGGACAGAGACAACCGGTTTCCCGCCCTAGAGGCCTATATTGGACGTGAGTAGCTGGCGCCATTGCAACAGGGCGCGGGACATGCTAACGACAGCGTGCAGAGGGCATCTCGGGCGAATACGAGATACCGAGCGGTCAAGCATGGGCGCCGTTCCAGAAGCTGAAATCCTACAAGCTCCCCGAGGCCGTCTTCGAGCAGGTGGACCACACGCAAATGTCGACGAGCATGGGCTTGTTCGCTGAGATCAATCACGCCTGGGTTGTGGTGGACAACCAGGTCTACCTGTGGGACTACACGCACCCCAACCCCGAGCTCGTCGGCTTTGAGGAGCAACCGAGCAACATTACCTGTGTGAAGCTGGTCAGGCCGCGCGCGGGTGTTTTCGTAGCCTCTATTGAATACCTCCTTGTCGTCGCAACCGTGTCAGACATCTTCTTGATTGCTGTAGAGTGCCAGAGAGGACCCGAGGGTGTTCACGGCATCACAATGTATCGCACTGGCCTCTCTACCTCTGTCAGGAAGATCAACGTGACTGCAATCGCCGGCTCCGACACGACAGGGCGCATCTTCTTTGGCGACGGCCAGACAGAGGACGTATACGAGCTCAACTACCAACAGGAGGACAAGTGGTTCTCGAGCAAGTGCAGCAAGACCAACCATGTTACCACCTCGATCGGCCTGCCCGCACTGCCATTCTACGGAGCGACACGGCAAGCCGGTATCATGCAGATGGCCATTGACGACACCCGGAACGTGCTGTACACGCTCTCTACCAACGGTACCATCAAGGTCTACTATATGCGCGCGCCTAATGTCCTGGAGAGCGCCCTTACCCGAACACGCACACAGATTGAGACCATGTGCGGGCACATTGTACGGCCGACGGGCGTGCTGGACAAGATGCAGATTGTCAGTTTGAGTCCCATCTCGAGCACCGAGGCCGACAACCTGTCGCTCATGGCAATCACATCGTCAGGCTGCAGACTGTATCTGAGCACAACATCCGGCGGACAATGGAGCGCAAACAACACCAGCGCGCCAAGCAGCATGCAATTACGACACATTCGGTTCCCGCCAAACGACGGCCAGCCCTCGCCGCAGAGCAATTCAACCCAAGTACAGCCATACCAAGGAGGCACAGCGGTTGGTTTCGAATCAAGGTGGCTCAGAGAAACTAAACTTGGCATCAGATATCCTCCTGGTGCTTTCTTCTCTTTCGTCCTTCGCTCGCAAAACGACCCCAACCACCACATGTTTGTTTCCGCCCCCCACTCCGGTTTGCTGGGCCAGCGGGAAAGCTCGGAGCCTCCGAGGTACACCGAAACCGGCTTTTTCACAGAACTCGTGGGACGGGTGCAGGATATCGGCCTGGTATCCGAGCCCTTCTCCGCAAGGAACGAACCTCTTGGCTTTGGCAACGAGCTTGCTACCCAGTTTGACAAGCCTCTTTGCGAGTACGCCATCATTACGTCCAATGGCATTGAGACGGTCCGACGCAGGAGACTGGTCGACATTTTCGCTTCCATTGTCAAAAACGGAGGCCCCGAAGGTGCTGAAGCCGATATTCGCAAGCTCGCAAAGCAGTATGGCCTGGCAGAAACTTCGGCTACCGCTTTGGCTGTTGCATGCGGCCAAGGCTCGGATGTTGGCCCCGACTCGAGAATCGCAAAAGTCACGGATCCTGAAGTACTCGATTTTGCTCGCAGAGTGTTTATTGAATTTGGTGGAAAGGCACATTTGACAGAGAGTGCCACTGTAGAAGGCCTGAGCGTTGAAAACGTCCGAGCATCGCCGCGGCATGATGGTATTGCCATGTATGTTGCGCGCATTGTTCGCTCCATCTGGAATACCCCCATCATCACCGAAACAGCCACCCCGGCCGGGCCGGCGCTTACTTCGACACACAAAATATCAAAACTGCAGGAGGTGCAGCGCTGTTTGGCGCAACTACAGGAGTTTCTGGAGTCGAACAAGTCGTTTATTGAAGGCTTGGCTGGCCCAGAGGCATTGGGACGCGCAACATCGCGGCAAGAAGAGGTCGAGCTGCAGGGCGAGAACAGGGCGCTTACCAGCCTGCTGCAAATGGTCAACAACATTGTCGAGGGCATCTCCTTTGTGCTTGTCCTGTTTGAGGAGCGTTTGGAGGACATTTTGGCTCTGCTACCAGACCCCCAACTTCAAGCAAGAGTGCGCCAACTCACCTTCCAGGGCATCTTCTCGGTGAAAGAAGGCAGAGAAATCGCCAGGGAACTAGTCAAGGCCATTGTCAACCGCAACATTACCAAGGGCTCAAATGTCGAGTCAGTCGCCGAGGCCCTTCGGAGAAAGTGTGGCAGTTTCTGTAGCTCAGACGATGTTGTCATCTTCAAGGCACAGGAAAGCCTGAAGAAGGCTGCCGACATGGGTGCAAATGCCGAGCGCGGACGCATCTTGCTCAATGACAGCCTGAGCTTGTTTGAGCAGGTGGCAAAGAGCCTGAGCTACGAGAATTTGGCTGCGACTGTTAACCAATACATCCAGCTCGAATTCTATGCTGGTAAGCTAATTTGGTCTTTGGTTTCGATTGTTCTAACACACTGCAGGTGCCATCAGACTTGCACTCAAAGTCGCCCAGGAATGGGATCGGGGCAACAAAGCTCTCTCCTGGGTCAGGGACGCCCGCGACCATGCTGGCGATGTGAACGACCCGCGCTGTCACTTTTACGAAAAGCGCGCCTCTTGCTACACGCTCGTCTGCAACGTGATCGAGGCTGTCGATTATGCCTACAACACCCAAGGCCCTGTGCCCGATGGTGTCATTTCCCAGGTTACTCGCCGCAAACACGAGGCGTATGACCAAATCAACAATTCAGAAGACGAAGTCTTCCAAAACTACTTGTATGATTGGTACATGGAGAATGGATGGGCTGAGCGATTGCTCGAGATCAACTCGCCGTTTGTAGTCGATTACCTACGGCAAAGTTCAGAGACGAACCTGGCCCATGCGGATCTGCTGTGGCGCTACTATGCGCATTACAACGACTACCTGAGCGCAGCTGAGACACAATACCAGCTCGCAAAAAGCAGTCTCCCTCTGACGCTGGAAAAGAGGATTGAGTATCTGTCGCGGGCCAAGGCAAATGCTTCTACACGAATGACTGGATTTTCCGAAACCGGAGTACGCAACCGGCAATCCAGGCAAGAACTGCTGCGAAACATCAGCGATCACCTCGACATTGCCAACATCCAAGACGACGTGTTGCAGCGAATCAAGGGTGATGAGCGGCTCGTTGGCAAGCGCAGAGAAGACGTCATCGAGCATCTCAATGGTCAAATCCACCCTCTTGACGAGGTAGGTTTATATTCTCTGGTTGAACTACCATCACTGACATCACTAGCTCTACCACGACTACGCCGATCAGGCCGGCTACTATGACATTTGTCTCCTGATCTACCATGCTGCAGACTACCGCAGTGTACCTGACATTCGCTCCACGTGGACCAACCTCATTGACCAGACCCATCGGAACGCTGTCGCTGATCGGCAGGCCGCGCCCTGGGAGATCGTCGCGCTTAAGGTCGAGGATCTCGGTCACCGCACCAACCTGAACGACAACGTCTTCCCTGTCAACATTGTCCTGCAACTGATCCTGCAGTACGATTTGGAGTTCTACGTCCATGACGCCAACTCAGCCAACGCTCAGAACTTGGCGCTCAACTCAAACCTGACGTGGCCGATCGATGTCTTCCTCAAGCTAAATGCGCCATTTGAGAGCCTGGTCGCTACGCTTGAAGCACTGTGGTATGCGCAAGAACCGCCATTCACAGGCCGCAACCGCAAACTGCTTGTCAAGTGGATCATCTACCTCGTCGAGCAGTGGGCTGCCGTCAGCAGGCGGACAGGTGCGCTATTTGGCGGACCTGAGAACGCAATCGGACTCGCTGAGGTCATGCGCATTATTCTTGGTAGCGACGTTCTTGGACGAGACTTGGAGGATCAGTCGTGGGTTCAGCGAGCGCGGGACATCAACGCTGTTGTAGAAGAAGCTGCTCGCTAAACGCCCATGCGACATGCGACGTGTATGGCGTGAAGAGCAGGTGCATTGGGAACGTTGTGAATATGTATGGAAACGATGATTGTGCATTTGGGTTTTTGTCCGTTACCATTCTTGCAGCGCGAGGCGTTGAATAGGGTGTATCATCAGTATAGGAGCTGGCGTCAAAAGCATTATTGTCTTACAAGCACATTTGGCAAGACGCAATAGAAGCCAGCAAGGCCACACAACCACAGCTAGCTTTATTTTTCAAACCAAGATATCGTAATTGGAAAGAAATTGCGTCCTCAACCCTGATTCATTGTATACAGACGGTTGATGAGAGACGGGCGGCATGCCGGACATAAGCAGCCCGCCCCACTCCCTAATCCCCGCCAAACCCGCGCTTCCCCAAAACATTCGTCACCCATCTTCATCCCACACCTGCAGTGCCAACACTTTCTTCCCACGACACGCGCTCCACGTCCATCGCTTTTCCCACCCACCCATGCACAATGTAAAACACCACCGCCTACCCCTTGCACCGCCGCCCTCACCGTCCGAACAACAAACAAACACACCACAAGCGCAAAAACAATGCCCATCTGCATCTCATGCCGCACCCCCGTGCGCACACTGTACACGACATACTCGAAAGCCGACGACCGGGCGCTGGGCAAAGGCGTGCGCCTAACGCAATGTCCGCACTGCAAGAAATTCGCGGACAAATACGTCGAGCACGACTTTGTCATCCTCTTTATTGATCTCGTGCTCATCAAGGCAGAGGTGTATCGCCATTTGCTGTTTAATCGGTTGGAGACGGGCGAGAATCGGTTTGATGTATGTCTGTACTCTCTTTTCTGTCTTCCACACATGAACTGAGTATGTGTGTGGGTAGCTGACTTGAGAATAGCGATCCATTGTCCGCTTGGGTATTTTGTTGCTTCTCTTCGACGTGTACCTTACGTGGGCGCGCATCGAGAAGATTCCGCTGCCGGAGACCTCGCCGTACTACCTGTTGCTGGCGGCGGCGACGTCGTCGTCGCATAACACATCATCTGCGAGTCCGCTGGTCGCGCCACCAAATAGCATCACGAACGCTGCCGTGCTCCAGGCGTATTCGCTCGGGCTGCAGTATCTGTTTTTCCTCGGCCTCGTCCTCGTGTCAACGCTGGCATTCCACCTACCCATCCGCCTGCTGTGCGCATATAACCCGGAGCGCCTAACCACTGCGGTCAAGACGCTGTGGCAGAGATGCATAGCGTATTTCCCCAACCCGACGCCTCTGTCGACAGCACTGCTCGTCTCGTCGTGCACGAAATTGTTTCCAATCTTGCTCATCATCTGGGATTACGATTTACCCAGCTCCGCAACCGCGGTGAGTTGGGCTGTCATTGTGAATAACATTGCTGCCCTCGAGATCCTCATGGACTGTGGCTATGTCCGCGCGGGCATCTTGGTCGCTGTCGGTGCGGGAATCAGGACGCTGGTCGGGTGGGCGATATTGCGCGCGGCGGGGCTCGGAACAGGATGGGAAGGCTACTTGAGTGAGTGGACGGTGGCTAGCACGCTTTGGGGTTTGGCGGGCAACGTGACTAGTGGTCCTCCGTGACATGGACGTGTGTGTGTGTGTGTGTGTGTGGGTGCATTCTCAAGCATAATATGATACCCCCATTTGATATTCGTACAAGCCTAAAGAAGGAAAGATAAGAAAAAACGAAGATCCGTTAATGCGCCTAACCAGATATACAATTGCGCGTGCAAGATTTCGACACATGGTCAACATGACTGTTTCCGTATTCAGCTCTCTTTCTAGGCACAGTCCAGTCTCCCTCGGCAAAAAGAGAATTCCTTCACGTATGGCGGGCGCATTCCCTCTCTCTCTCTCAGCGTACGCCGATAACCTTGTTATCTGCCCTGCCTTTCAGCCTGTCTTCCCCCCCCCTCCGAGCACCCTTGTTTCTCAGTACTACTGCTCCTACTCACACTCTAACATGCGCCAAGCGACCAACCAAAAAATAAACACATACTAGCGACCGCCGTTGTATTCTGGTCGCAGGTCGTTTCGGACGGGCGAAATGAGGGGATGAAGTTGTGCCAGAAAAGTAATAGCCCACATGATGTACATGGCCGCAGCAGAAAGCACGAGAGTAGATCGCCAAACCCTATATTCCGGAAGCAAAAAAAGTTAGCCAAGATGTGTTGTTGTTCCCCTTGTTTCCTTAACGCTCGCTGTGTGGCTGATGATGATGATGATGGTGGTGGTGGTGGTGGTGGTAGTGATGGTAGTGGTGTTGTTGTTGTTGCTGCTGCTGCTGCCCTGTCTGTGTCACGTCCGTTTCTCGGGGGCGTCGTACGGCTCGTCGGTATCGTGATGGGCAAAGTGTACGCGCTTCGCACCACCGCCGGCGGCGCTACTATTACTACTGCTGCTACTACTGCTACTACTATTGCCATGTTCCCCGGGGGCGACAGCGCAGGCATCGAGGGCGTCGGACGAGGACCGGACACGCAGACAGGGTTTGGAAGGCGGAGATGCCGTCTTTGACGAGGGAATGGTGCGGTGGTAAACGTACGTCTGGTTTTCGCCTTTTGGCGCTAGGACCCAGGATGCGGCACAGAAGATTGCGACGACGATGAGGCCGATGATGGGGGCCCAGCTGCGTGTGTTAGTCTTTTCTTTTCTTTCTTTCTTCCGGGGTTTGCGCTCTGCAAAGAAGGGGAGTCGCTGGGTTATATATACCCGTTCGCCATTGTGCTGGTCTGCTGCGTGTTGTTATTGTTGCTGCTGATGCGCGAGGCTGGTGGTTGGTTTGGTCGTGTGGGTTTCGGGGAGCGACGCGTCGGTGGGTGTTTGGTGCGAAAGCTGCGGCGAGAGGTTGGTTTGGGGGGGTTGGCTGCGACAACGAGCTCGAGGCGTGGATGAGGGCTTCGGTGTGGAGTCGTGAGCTTGGGGAGCTACGATGACGCCGGCTGGCCAGGGCCATGGGAGGGCTTGGCACACTAGCTGTCTTGGTGCACGTGCATATCAAGGTGAGGGTTGTGTTCTGGCTTGTTACCATTGTTCTAGCTTGTACATCTGCTTTTACTGGATTGAGAAATGTACAGGTTAGGGAAAAACTCGGTATCTTTCAAATATTTGATGGTTGTCTATGTGGTACGCCAGCCCAGGTTGTTGCTGCATCACGGCGGATTCTATGCAACAACCTATTCTGGCTGGCTGACGTTTTTGACAGTCCAATCGAGAATATGGCCTGATACAAGGCTATATTGGAGGGCCTCTTCCAGAAGGCTGGATGACATAACGCAAGGGCCATGGTTCGTCTTGTATACTTAAACCCAGAACGCCCTCATACATTCCCAGCATCTGATTTGAGCCATGGCTTCATTAAACTTCTTATCTATCTCTATATCGTTTTGTCTTCTGGACAGGGGACATACCCTCTTATGTACTTCCTCTACAAAGATGACGCGGCATATACCTTGAGCACGCCATTGAATACTCGGCTGATATCGGGCTCTCCGAGTCACCCCACCCTGGAACAAGGCAATATCTCTCTCACCATTATGCCTTTTCTCTTACCTTCTTGGTTGCCTCGAAATTGAGCAATCTACCGAAACGGGTAGCGATCGAAGTGTCCGGTGAAGCCTCATTCTGCTTAGCGTCGCGGTGCCTGCATGACTTGTATCAGCCTCATCTACCACACGACTCCAACACTCCGGTGATGTGCTTGCCTTCTCTTCAGTAATCCATTTCGATACTTTAGTTGCTGCTATCACTGATATCTAAACTTTTTTTGACCGCTCTTCATGACAATCAGTACAGGAAGCGGTGTAACGACTGCATATGCATGCAAGCTGCGCAACCCATCACACGAGGCCTGGCTTGCATGAAACTGTTATCGTTTGAAGTCTTCAACATTTTCGACGAGCGGAAATTGAGATCATATGAATCTCTATTGGCAATCGCAGGCTTCTTAAGAGGCAAGAGCACGGGAGGATCTATTTGTCTGCCATGGTATCTTCAAGCTTGCTGAGAAACTCTAGGTTTGCCTGAGGACTATACTGACGACTGGAATCCTGAAGGATTGACTGTTTAACGGAAGCTCACGGGTAGCCTCGCCCCGCAAACTGAGCGCCTGTCGCCTTTTATGGAAACTTACCATCGTCCAATGAGTGCCCCGGATCGAAATCCCAGCTCATATGCTGGCGAACTCGAAGCTTGGCCTTCCAGCCAGAACCAAACTGAGATAGCGGGGTTAGAGACTGCACAGTCCTGCAGCATCACCACTTATTTAAGTTTTATCACAGCAGGCAATAGGTTGCTCTGATAAACTGTCCTTGGATACTACCATTACCCGCATACGCTTTGCTGGGAATCATCTCCCGAGCAAGTAAGCCTCATTCCTAGCCAACGATCAGCTCTCCAAACATGGGATGAGTCGGCATCCACAAAGTCTGCTTCATTTCATGGCATAAAAACCGGGCTAGAAAGCAGAGCCTCGAGTCGAGATCACTGCATATTTTTGGTAGCACCGCGTATGCTAGCGGAAAGTTTGGGCTTTGAGAAAATGAGGCGAACCTACCGTTTCCAATCGCTGTCGGTCTTGTGTATCACCAACGATGCGTCTGTTGTTACCCCTGTTTGATCGAGTAATCACTCAGCCCTCACGGTAGGTTTCTACTTATATCATGCCTCTCAGCCCAATTCTGAGGGTGGTGGCGAAGGCAGCGCCACGTGAAATGCCCCTTGGTGCGGGACCATAGCAAAAGAAAAGTGACCGGTCTACCCGACCACGTAGTTACAGCTGAGTTTATCTGACGTGGTTGAACCGCAGCACGTCAGACCAATAACCACCCAGCTGGTGCTTTTTCCCTGCTCATGTGCTTCAATGGCTGTAGTACGCATAAGGCTATGAAGCCTCTCAGGAAGCAGGCTTCACATTGGTCACTAGATTGCCTTGGCTTAGGCAGGCGACAAGCTCATTTCCAAGTATTTAATCGGGGAAGTGGAAGCCACGTCCTCTGCTGCCTCAAAATTCTTTTCTAGCATACAGACACCAAGAATTTGATCCCAAGCCGTCTGGAAACTTTCTATCGTTCATATATACCAAAGCTACGCCATCAGGCCCTTTTCGATTCATGGATGAGGATCTAGTCCTCGTCGATAGGGGTCCTTCGATGAACATAATCTCATCGCTCATAGAGCCCCCCTCGCCCGAGCCGCCATCTCCTGACACGAAAACCCCCGAGTCTTCTTCTGAAGATGATCAGGTTATCGAATCAAGCCATGGACACCACCGTGCACCTGGGAAATATGTCCAATTTCCCATAGCTTCAGGCATGGGAATGAGCCCAGTCTCAACGACAAGTGTTTTGAGCATCGACACTCCTGGCTTCATGCACTTGTGTTATGGCGCAGAAGTGAGGCGGGATGATCCATACCTAGGCAGCTGTGGTCCAAAAGCAAAGAAAGGGTTAAAGGAGGACGATGCCAACACAGAACTTTGTGGAAAAGAACATGATCCTATGAAGAAAAGTCACCCTGAAATGACAGTAAGCAAAGGAACCGCTATTCGATGTGCCAGGCGCCTGAGTTCCACGAATTTCCATCTTCCACCCCCTCCACCTGTAAGTTGAGCATATATTGGATGATGTTAAGCACTCAACTAAGTACTCTGCAGCCTCCACCGCCTATGGGGTTTCAGACCTCTTTCCCCCCTTTCTCTTCTCCACCAGTACGTCTCCGTATCTTTCTTTTGCTGTTTCCAACTGACTATTTCAAGCCACCGCCGCCTCCGCCTCCACCTCCACCACCTCCACCGCCGCCGCCACCACCGCCTCCCTCGCAAATGGAGTCTCCTTTTTTCCCCATAACCGAGGTTGTTACCGCACACCAACTCATAACTACGCACACGTCAAACGACTACAACGATGTGGAAAGTCGTTTTATTAGGATCATTCCGTTCCGACGCAACATTATTCGCATGCGACACCCAGCCCACGCGGTCGACTTCAAAGAGTATGAGTGGCTTCTACGATTCTGCAACACAGAGGTGTGGTACGAGAAGCCAGGCAGGACGCAATTGAGGAAAATGAGGATCCCCGAAATGGTGCAGTGCACTGAAGAAAGAATCAGCCCGATGCCGCAAGCCATGCCGATCAGCCTCGAGACCCCCAAAGTATGGGCATCGGCTGCTCTTACTACACCCGTGGACGAAGCTGTGCGCCAGGCAATGGTTCCAATGGGCAGCGCAAGCCTGCACTTTGCTCGTCAGCAAATGAAAGCGCTCAAGAGCACATCGCTGGTCTACTGCGTGGTGATTACAACCTACCACACCGAAGGCATCATGTACCAAGGAACGCAACACGGTGGACGCCAGATCTACAAACTAATCAAGTGCGGGAGCCGTGAGGCGGCTATCATGGAAGCCTTCCATGCAGCTGGCATGAACGGCTGGAACGTCGCTTTCTCGTGCGTGATGAGGCTTGGCGAGGATTTCGAAGAAAGATGTGGGAAGGCGAAGCAAATCGAGCGGCTCTGGGAGCTGGGGCTGGAGGAGCATGCTGGAGACGAAATTCGCGTCTTCTACTAGCGCAATTGCAAAACAACTAAAAGAATTAAAAAAAACAGGGGAGGGGGGAACAAACGTTTGATCTGGGGATTTCGAAACGACACTTCTTTTTCCTTTTTCTTTTTCTCGTCGTGGATTCGATGGCATGTCGGCAAATGCTGCTCTTCTTTTGCAGTCCTCGAGTGCACGGCACTGCACTTTGGACTCAAGAGTGACGCGTGATATGTTGAAGCAAAGTCAGACAGACTGTTGTGAAACGTATCAAGCGCATGCAGAATCAGCACTGTTGGCGTGCAGCTACACGTCGCCAATAGCTGTGGTCCACGACATTGTTGCTCGTCTTGGGCATCTACCCCTCTCCGCTCCTTGTATGGGTCATGTTCTCTTCACTCTTCTCTTTGGGTTTGTACTGCCAACGGTGTTCATGGCGTGGATGGCGTTTATTTTTTATAGGCGTTTGGGTTGGGTATACGTAGAATGAAGCAAGGATTTGGACACTGAACTGGTATGATGTGTATTATCCGTCAAAAAATGGTGGCATGAGTGGGTGGCACAGATCAAGGATAGAGAATGAAGCGCATTACTATGACGTTGATTACTTGTAGCACTTTTCTTCACGACCACTACACCAATATCAGATATCTTCATCTCATCTGTTTCCAAGATGGAACTCATCTACCTCTAGCAACATCGACTACGCACAAGTTGCAGCAACATTCCCAATGAGGTTAAAGCAATTTGACCTGCCAATCAACTCTGAACACCTCGTTTTCCTCCCCAAGTTATGCACATGTAGGCTCAATAATACAGCGTTCCTACTGTGTGGCAGCAGAAGCCTCACAGCTTCTTCTTGGTCACTGGCACCAAACCTTTGTGTTGCTTTGCAATAATTCGATCCAACCTCGCATAGCAATCAAGCATCATGAAGACGCATACTTCGTATTAGCTCACACATGGCTGCTCACCCCCATCAACCTCAGACTTACCGAGAGCCAGATATGCGCCGTACATGCCACCCAAACCCTGCACACCCCTCTGTGCAGGAGTCAGCTCCTCCCAACTCAGCATTTCAGCCATGCACGTCAGAGTCGTTAGCACTGTTTCTAGCGAGTAGACCAGCATCACCAGAGGGACGCGTGGGTCATCGCGAAGCAGAGCGGGAATCATCCAGAGCGACACAGGAAGGTGGTAGACTAGCTCAAGGAAGGTATAGACAGAAAACCAAACTGGCGTCTTGTAGAAGAAACGGTCGCCGTATGTTTCAATGTACCAGTCCCGCAGAGAGGACATCCAGAGAGGCTTAATTTGGACGGGATAGAAGCCCGATAGATCGAATGCTGGATTGGGCGTCAGCGAGCGAATTCTCATGTCCTGCTGAATAATTGCAAGTCAATCTTTTATTATCCCCGATAATCGTTATTCTAGAAAAGCCTTCATCTTGAAAAACGCCCAATGTCGTCGTAGCGTGGAATACTCGGATGATGTGCTAACCAGGGATTGGTGTAGAAGCAGCAGAGTAAAAGCCACCGGGACGCTGGCGGCAGCCATGACGTTTCAGGAAAACAATATAGCGATACACTTTTCATAGTAGGCTGGCAGGGAATGCTGCAGGCGCACGTGGAGAATCCTATATAGGCTTTTTGAGAGGCGCAAAATGTGGAGGGCTTACAGAGCATAACCAGCACGTGTGTGACGAAGAAACCAAGGTACACAAAGTCCGCCTTCCGCTGGAATATGGAGACGGCCATGTTTATTTTTAGGATTCACCGTGTTTGGATATAGATGGGTGCTAAGGCGTCGGTATTGTGGGCAAACGTGTCGTGTAGGAGTTGTGTCTGCAGGAGCAACGGCGCGTGGGAAACGCGTGGGGCGCGCGTGGGCTCGTTTTTTTTCCCCGTGGGCCTCCGCCCGCCACCACCCGACCGCCCAGACTACTCCCGTATGTAAGACGACACCGCATGAAGCCTTGTATGCTACGATATTGATAATTTCCTTCGCAAGCAGACACATCCCCGGTTATGTTTCTTCCTTCATCTCTGGCACGCCGTGCCAGTGACTCGGGCAACCCGGCTCAATTTCAGACGTTTGCCTTTGCTAAGACAGACCGCTCGTATTACTTTCCCATGTCCAAGGGCAGCAAAGGCCAGAAGCAGATCCGCTTGTTGGTGCTCGATGGGGCATGACCTTGCACCGTCATTTCCACGAGTTACAGCAATTTGTGGGCTCCCGCCGCTCATCACATGTCCAGTTTCCCCGGACGAGGGGGGGGGGAAATGCCACCGACTCCAACACGCTGCTGTTTAGCCATCGCCAGGCCACGCCCATGTCCCGCGTCGAAGAATAGACCACGGCCACGCGTTCCCACGGTCGGAGGTTGCTGGCGCGAGCCTCGTGAATGCAGCCAGTCTATTGGATTTACCGTGAGGCGCCCTCAACGCCCTCCTCGGACGTGGTCTCATTCGGCTGAGTCGTCACAGCATGCCAGCAATTTAGCCTAAAAAGCATCTGGAATAGGCTTTGGGCGCTGACCCGAGCGCAAAACCCCGACATAAGTGGCGGACATAGCACACCCTACCCCGGGTGGCGGAGGCTTACATTGTCCCTCTATCCAATTACTGCCCGGCCAGCGCTCGTCTGGCTCCAGTCAAGCGGCGGCCAGTATGCAGCCGAAGAGGCGTTTAGCCTTGGTATGCTTGAAGGGTTAAACAGCATCTACCGGTAATGGCCCACCGATCATCTGGGTAGCCTTGGTGCACCAATGTTTCTCCACACTGCCGTGATCCTATGCCAGGATCTTGGATGATATGTGCTGAGGTGCCCAGCTTCTCCACACCGTACATAAAGTCGACGTCTCCAGGCCTGGGGGGATAAGATTTCCCGTAACCTGGGGTAATTCTCAGACATCCTCCTTTGCAGCCCTCTCGTCAATTCCCGACGCATTTCCCCCATACCCAACACCATCATGGCTGGTGGAGGCGGTGCTGCGGCCGGCTTCGATGTCGCGCTCCAAAGGCGTCAGGCCCTCATGGGCGCGAGTGGACCTGCAGCCCTCGTCAAGAACGGAAAGGTCTTCCTGATTGCCATGTTTGCCTGTCTTGGTGGCGTCCTCTACGGATACAACCAGGGAATGTTTAGTGGAATTCTTCAGATGCCTTCATTTGGAAAACGTATGTTATCATCCCCCTGGCTGTCTACTTGCGCTGACACCGAGCAGAGACCGATGGCTACGTCAACAACGCAACAAAGAAGGGATGGCTCACTGCCATCTTGGAACTCGGTGCCTGGTTTGGAGCCATCATGTCTGGTTTCGTTGCTGAGGCCGCCTCGCGAAAGTACGGCATTTTGATGTCCACGGCAGTCTTCATTGTCGGCGTCGTCATCCAAATAACTGCAATTGCTGGTGGTCATCAAGAAATTTTGGCCGGTCGCTTCATCACGTCAGTCTGCAACGAGCCTATGGAATTCAACAATCATACTAACAGCCCACAGTGGTATTGGTGTCGGTGCCCTTTCCACCATCGTCCCCATGTACAACAGTGAATGCGCCCCTCCGTAAGTTCTCTGTTGCTGCTAAGATCAAATCAAAACAATAAACTGACTCCGAATAGTGAGGTCCGTGGTGCTCTCGTCGCACTTCAGCAACTCGCTATTACCTTTGGCATCATGGTCAGTTTCTGGATCAACTACGGAACAAACTACATTGGCGGCACCACGGTCGAAACCCAGTCCAACGCAGCCTGGCTGGTGCCCATTTGCATCCAGCTTGTCCCAGCATTTGTCCTGCTCATCGGTATGATCTGGATGCCCTTTTCGCCGCGTTGGTTGATGCACCACGACCGGGAAGACGAGGCCCGCCAAAACCTCGCCTCTCTCCGTAATCTTCCCACGGACCACGAGCTGATCGAACTCGAGTTCCTCGAGATCAAGGCTCAGTCCATGTTTGAGAAGCGCACCGTTGCCGAGTCGTTCCCCCACCTCACCGAGCAAACTACCATGAACATCTTCAAGCTGCAGTTTGTGGCCATTGCATCGCTGTTCAAGACCAAGGCCATGTTCAAGCGCGTCGTCGTTGCCACCGTTACCATGTTCTTCCAACAGTGGACTGGTATTAACGCTGTGAGTACCCACTTTCAACAGCATATTCTACAAAACACGGACTAATCAATCTCAGATTCTCTACTACGCACCAACGATCTTCAAGCAGATTGGACTGACCGGAAACACCATGTCCCTGCTTGCCACTGGTGTCGTCGGAATTGTCATGTTTATTGCCAGTGAGTTGTTCTGTTTCCAAGACAGTATTGCAGAACTGACACCTCGCCAGCAATCCCAGCCGTTTTGTACATTGACAAGCTCGGCCGCAAGCCCGTTCTCTCCATGGGCGCCCTCGGCATGGCCTTCTCGCACTTTGTCATTGCCATCATTCTCGCCAAGAACATCAACCAATTCGAGTCCCACAAGGCCGCCGGATGGGCCGCCGTCGTCATGGTCTGGCTATTCGTCATCCACTTTGGATACTCCTGGGGTCCTTGCGCCTGGATTCTGATTGCCGGTAAGTTTTTTCTTCAGCACCACAGCCAGCACAGCTACAAGATACTAACGCGCGATTCCCAGAAATCTGGCCCCTGTCTACACGTCCCTACGGTACCGCGCTCGGCGGCTCCTCCAACTGGATGAACAACTTCATCATTGGACAAATCACGCCCGATCTCCTCGAAAACATTACATACGGCACTTACATCCTCTTTGGCCTCATCACCACGCTCGGCGCGGCCTTTATCTGGTTCCTCGTCCCGGAGACCAAGCGCCTGACTCTTGAGGAGATGGACACTATTTTCGGCAGCGAGGGTGCCGCCCTCAGGGACCAGGAGCGCATGGAGGAAATCAACAGAGAGCTCGGTCTGACCGGCCTTGCAGGCGACGCCTCATCGGGCGTCGAGCACGACACAAAAGTTGTAAGCACGGAGAAGGATGTTGTCTAAATCAATCCGTGTATGTGATAGCCGTGTTGGAGAAAGCCCAAACAGAGAGCTTTCACCCTTTCTGCTTTCACAGCCTGGGGAACTCTTGTGTTTTTCCAACGCGGACTTAGCCCGGAAAGAAAGAAAGAAAGAAAGACGAAGAAGGAAAGTAAGGGGCAGCAGAGTAATAAGCAAAATTGAGCTTGTTTCTTAAGCATCCCTTTTCTTCCTCATCTTCACACTTCTACTCCTCTCTCCGCCAATCTTTATTAATCAAATGTTTTACATGTTCCCTGTACATAATGAAAAATGGCCACAAAATGAACAAACGATACACACGTCAACCAAATACCTATACCTATATACGTGTGCGTGTTGAACCAAGAATCCAAACTACATCCTACGAAATCTTCAATCATCTATATATGCCTCTCCATACATACATACCCTTGCTTATATGCAACAACAACACGCCGCGATATGGTAAGTACGACACGGACACGAACCCGAGTCCATGGTTTTGTAAATCTCCCTTTTTCCAACTTCCCTTTGCCCGCTCTCGCTTGCTCTCCTTGCCCCTCTTACCCTTACTTACATACTCCCCCCTTGCTAGCCCCTTCTTATCCTCGCTCATTCACTCCGCGGAGCCCACATACAATACACGATACAACGCGATACACATCCATATCTCTAACGCACGTGCACGTGTATCTTTACAATCGAACTACATATATACATATATACTTACAGATAAGTAGCCAGGCAGCCGTGCAAGTGTGCAAGTGTAAGTCTACGTACACGTGTGTGCGTGAGAAAAAAGAAGAAGAAAAAAAAAAGGAAAAATCAGGATCCAGATCTAGCACTAGCCTTTCTTTACACCAACTCCTACACCTCCACCTACACCTACACCTACAGTTTCAGTTTCAGTTACGGTGACTTAGTATACGCCTACTTAGTCGGATGGAGGCCCGACTAGCGGCTAGTGGTGGTGGCGCGCCCGAAGGATTCAAGTTTGTGGTTGTCAGCAGCATCGGGCGTCAGGCATTGTCATGTGGACTAGTGCTAGTTACGAGGAGGGAAGGTGGGGTTGGCACGCGATGGATGCATGCATGCATGCATATACGCAGTGTACATGTAGTGGTGTAGCTGGGTGTGGTATGCTGGTGTTGGTGTGGTGTGATGAGATCCTGCGCTGTGTTGTTAGATGCATTGATGCGTCTTGGTGGTTTTGTGTTGCATGTATGTATCTATGTATGGATATGCGTATAGGTAGGTAGGTACCTATGTAGGTGAGTGGTTTCTCAGCCCCCCCTCTTACAGCTAGATGCAGTCTCAATACCACTATTTCAAGATCAGATTACTCGGTTTGAAATGTCGCTTGTGTGGAGGAGGACTTTCTTTTCTGTTCTGTCCTGCTATGGTTTGGTTTGATTTGATCTGATTTGATTGGTTTAAGCAACCCGTGAGATACGGATCATGTATATGTTTGTATGTGGAAGTCATCTTGGATCCTTGGTCATGAAGAGAATTTCACAATGAAAAATGCTTTGTTTTTCTGCCTGTTTGTTATGGATTTTGCTTATGATGAACTCACCAGGTCTCGCTTTGGTACTCAAATGCATAGTTCAAACGCTCCTTTATACATCGCACTACACATACAACCCTCATGTCAATTGTATTTCTCTTCACAGCCCCAACGTAGCCATTAAGCTCTTGCTAAATCCCTCTTGATCCACTCCCCTTCCAATCAGCACCAGCTTTCCCTCCTTACTACCATCTCCTGCCTTATCATCCAACTCATTGGTGTCGTAGATACTGCGTACACCCTGTGTTAGAAGGATCTTGCCGTCTTGGACCGGCACGCGGCCCTTCAAGCGGTGAACCTCAAATGGCTGGTGCGGCGTGTCGTTTGGCAATGTTTCTTCCCACAGGACTGTGCGAAGAAATAGATCGTATTTGTCGACTTGGGCGCGGGACAAAGCTGGAAAGGTGATTGTCGATGTAGTAATGGTGGGGTCAAGATGGCTATGTCCTTTGCTTGCGAATTTGAGATCGGCGTCGGATACTTCGTCGTACGCATTTAGATCAAGAACCAGTCCTTCGAGCTTCGGGACTTGGCTTTTGGTGGTTGTTTTGATGCGGGCTAGGCCGTTGATGGAGCGCACGCGCTCAGTTACTTTTTCGAGTTCTTCCGGCGTTACAAGGTCGGTTTTGTTGATGATGACGACATCGGCGTGGCTAATCTGGAGATGAGCGGTCGTGAGTAGTGGCCCGTGTTCGTCGTGCGCAGCCTTCTTTCGTTCCTGGATGTTTTCTTCGTCGCCTAAACCTTCGTCCAAGCTCTTCAGTACGTTCTTGGCGTCAACGAGCGTCACAATGCCGTCGAGGTAGATGGTGCTGCCGAGTCCGTCGTCGAGCCAGAACATGGGTGCAATGTTGCCGGGATCTGCAAGGCCTGTGGTCTCAAGGAGGATGTAGTCGAAAAGACCGGATTGCTCCATGAGGTTTTCAATGGCGGCTACGCCAACATCCTTGACAGAGCAGCAGATGCAGCCGTTTGCCAGTGGAACAAATGGCGCCGGCTGGGCGGACGTGGAATTTGCATCGGAGACTGTTAGTTGCTTCTCGATGTCAATTGCTATTTTTGTTAGGCTAAATATAAAAGTCCAAGTGCAACGACTTACAGTCCCCAAACTCGTTAAGGATAACAGCAATTCTCTTTCCATGCTGTTCGGTGAGAATGTAGTTGAGCAGAGTCGTCTTTCCCGCGCCGAGATATCCAGTGACTATCGTAATTGGCACCTTCTTCTGAGGGTCCTCGTCTGCAGTACCCACCAGGGTTGGGACTTCATCTTCTTGGCCTGGCTGAACGAGACTAGGTACCTCGTCATCCGAGGCATCAGCACTCATGGTGAAAAGGCTATAGTGAGCAAGTGGTGAGGGGTTCGAGCAAAACTGCGGGGGACTCGGAACTAAGGATCTGGAGCCACGTCAGGATAAGTCCCATTCCGATTCCTGACGCGCCAGAAGCGCACACGCTGGGGCATAGAAATTACTAGACAAGATATCATCAAAAGTGGAATGCAGGTCATGGGAAGGCAAAGGAATTTGCAAATGATGGAAACAGCGCAGTGTGGCAGGGGTGCTAGCTAAGCGGGTCGGTCTTACCAAGCAGTCAAGGCCAATGTCTAGGCATTGATGGGCATGTGGCCCAAGGTACCGGCGGATGATTTCGAGTGTGCAGAGAGCACACAATGACGTCGTGCAGAGGGGGAGAGTCATGGAGCCAGAAGATGGGCCGCAAGACGACTAGCGCCGTCGCGTACCGAGGCGACATCCCTGCAACTGCCCTGCCCTGCCCTGCGTCGGCGGCCAGCGCCAGACGCCCCGAAGGTCAACAACACCGTTACTCCCCCGCCCCAGGGTTGACCTGCATCTAGTGCGAAGTCAGTTTCCAATTGCCCTTGAGCGCTTCAGATACGACGACTACTATGACGTCGCCCGCTTCACCTCGTCTGCCCAGCCCACCGCCCATTCCCGAGGACCAGCTGTCGCCCATCTCGGCGTCGCCAGAGCAGCAGAAGCTCTTCAGCAATCTTGACCATGCTGCCGAGCGGAGGATACGGCCGGGCACCAAGGCGGCCGACATGGCAGAGGGCCCTCCGCTGGTAGATCTCTCAGAGGTGCGCATGATAGTTCTCAAGTGGCGGCGGCGGCGGCGGCGCCTGGCTAACGCTGAGCCAGATTGATTCAGCTTTCCAGCTCACCGAGCACCTCAAGGCCCTACACAACTTCCTCACGCATCCGATAGGGGCTAATGGCACCATCCCGGTCGACCGAGACATGGCCCTCAAGATCGCGCAGGCGCCCGAGAATGTGGACAGGACGCTGTGGCTCTACGAACTGTGTCGCTTCCTCATACAAAAAGTAAACTCAATTATCACCGCCCTCTTCT
The DNA here is from genome assembly GCF_000359705.1 of Exserohilum turcica Et28A. Taxonomy (NCBI): domain Eukaryota; kingdom Fungi; phylum Ascomycota; class Dothideomycetes; order Pleosporales; family Pleosporaceae; genus Exserohilum; species Exserohilum turcicum. The sequence continues at coordinate 552,253 of NW_007360247.1, read as the reverse complement.
CGGACAGCCCGCCGTGCTCGTCCATGACGTGCCCAGAGATGCGTGCCTCGGAATGGCAGTATCTATGCGCAGTCCACGATCCACCAAAGTCATGTTGCGCCATAGACTATTGCTGCCACACGCTCGATTGGGCCGCCAACACGCTCACATCGCCCAAGCACTTTCCGTCACGGCTGGCACTGGGCACTGATCAGTCCACACAGCACTCGCAGACGCGCCAAATCACCAACATCTTCCGCCGTGTATACAGGATATTTGCACACGCATGGTACTCACACCGGGACGTTTTCTGGCACGTCGAGGGCCGCACGGGGCTATATATATTCTACAAGACAGTGTGTGATGTCTATGGCTTGGTGCCAGAAGACAACTACACGATCCCTCCAGAAGCGGAGGGCATCGATCTCAATTCCGAATCCAAGCCACCGGCTCCACTTCAAATCCTGAAGCGAGAGGCTTCGGAATCGGGGGCCCAAGGCTTGGACAGCACATTGGCAGGGGCCATGTCGGAGCATTCACTTTCAACAGCAGGCACAACGAAGCGACATAGGCACTCGCCATCGGTAGGTGCGACGGTTGTGCAGACAGTGGTAGAAGAGAACGAAGACGAAGAAGACCACCCAGACTTGAACGCGCGCCCTGTGACACAAATCTTTGAGCCACCATCAGAGGGCGGAACTCAAGAGGGCGATGGCGATGGCGATGATGATGACGACGACGACGAGGATGAAGACGAGGACAGTGACGGAGATGTTACTACAATCGAAGATCCCGACGAAGACGACAACAAGGGCGATGCCAAGACTGCTGAGACGGCAGCACCAGAGAGCAAGGAAGCCAATGGCGAAAAGCAAAGCACTGGCGATGCCAAGGACGCAGAGCCTGTACCCAAAGACGAGGACAAAGCTACTGATGGGAGCAGTGCAGAGACGGACAGTGCCAAGACTGAGGCAGCCGAGGGCTCAGAGGCGGTTGCTGACAAGACGTCTCCAGAAGAAGCCAAAGCCGCGGAAGATGGGGGCAAAGCCGCAGCTCAGGCGGAGCCAGCAGGAGAAACGGAGAATGCCGCAAAGGCGACGGAGAAGGATGTTGAGGCCACTTCACAAGCGGCAGAATAGGAGCTTGTCGATTGTGTCGTCGAGGAGCGGGGCTATTACCATGTATTATTTTCTTTTTAGGCCAGGAAGTAGGGACTTGGCAAGGCCGATGCGAGAGCCTCTTGTCGTAGTGTCCATGTTATGATGTATAATGTATACTGTACAACGATAGCAGGCGTGGCGTGTGTGTGTGTGTGTGTGTGTGTGGCCCCAGGCGAGTGTGGTTGACGTCAAGCGTTTGTACTACTTGCGAGCAGTGACGACGGGATTGGTGTTTGATGGCACATGATGGGCGGGGAGGCTTGCATGTTGGTGGTGATGACGCTTCTGCTTGTTGCTGGCAGCAACCCAACCCCCTCTTCCGACATTCTGCGGGCGGCGTGTTGTAGCTGCCGCGGGGCGCTTGATCTCGAGCGGCGAAAAGGCAAGAAAAAAAATGGACGGACATGACGGACATTGCAGGAGGCGGAAGTTGTGCGCGTGAAACGTAGAGGATCCCCCAAAAGCAATGCACTTGGTCGTTGTGGAATGCCGTGTGTACTTGAGGCTGGAGCCGCTAGGCCGTTGAGGAGGGGGCAGCCAATGTTGGGGCGCCGCATTGACAGTTGATGTATTGAAAAGTTGGGTCTGCTCGTGCTCTGCTCGTTTCTTCTTGCACACCATCTGATGTCACACATGGAGCAGGCATGTTGTGAGTAGCATCGTGATGGTGGCGCGCCCCGCTGCCCCCCAGCTACCTCGGTAGGCTTGGGCCGGGGTGGAGGGGGGAGGGGGGGGGGGGAAGGGTGGGAAGAGCATTTCAAAAAAACAAATAAACTTTATCATTTTTTTTTGCCCTCTCCCTTGATGGGGGGCCATGCGCGCGATAGATTGCTTGTTGGGAGATTTTCCAAATGGGCAGCGCGACAAGTCGGGCAGGCAGATAGCATTGCGAGGATTTTTGGCGCGGTCGCTGAGCTCCGACTGCCGTGCCTGCACCTGCACCTGCACGGTGGTGACGGTCGGGCCGCGCCTTATTGGCAGGAGCCGATAGTTATACGCAGGCCGCTGTAGGGGACTAGGCTAGACGTGCGCGTGTGCGTGTTGCAGGTGGCAGGTTTGCTGACAATCCTGGGGTAGGGGGGGGGGCGCCTTCGAGGCCGCCGGGTCGTGACTAGTGGTGGGCGACAGGCCGAGCGGCGCACACTAGGACTTGGGTAAAATGCCGGCGAATGGGAGGCGCGGAATTTGTGGCGCGCTTGCGACGATGAGGTGTGGAAATTAGTCGTTCTTTGGGCGGTGCGGGTGCGCGAGAGCGAGAGCGAGCGTCCATTTGTGGGAGTGTTTTGGATGGGCAGGCTCGGTGTATGTAGACAGAGATTACAAGGACCGGGGGGAATGAGCTTTGACATGCAGCCATGTGGTTCGAGCGCGTGCGAACATGTAATAGGCGTCGCGATAAGTAGGGCTGCTGCGTGCGTGAGAGAGATGGTAATGGAATGAGAGGATAATGCGCACCAGGCCAGCCGTGGGCGGAGAACGCGTTCGAGTGCTTCTGGGCACGTGCAGCAGCTCATGCCTTATGCGAGCGCTCCTGCAGCCCTGTGCATAGATGTACATACACGGCCGCGCAGAGGGACGGCACGCGGGCGAGGTTGGCGGGCGCTGTGGTAGCCAGGGGGGACATGTGGCGGCTCGGGAACAGCAGAGGCAGCGGGTTGTGGGAATAATAGTAATATGTAGTAGTGGTGGTGGTGGTGGTGGTGGCAGCGGTACAAGTATGCCTGGTAGATAGTACTAGTATGTAGATAGACGGGCAGCAGTCGAAGCGCAGCGGCGGCGGGCGGCGGGCGGCGCCCCCACGCACGAGGCAGCCAATCCCGCGCGTCAAAGGCGGCGAGGGGGGGCCTGGCAGCTTCTCCACATTCCACATTCTGCTGCTCGCACTAGCGTTGGCGCTAGTGCTAGCAGTAGTAGCGGCTGCAGGGCGTGGTAGAGAGCCTCTTGTTCGAGTCTTGCCGGTGGCCCTGTCGCATCCATGGCCTTGTCACGCTTGTTTGTCTTTCCTTGCCGTGCATCAGGGTGAGGGTGCGCCGCCGACTGAGCGACGGAATGGATGAATGAATTAATTGAACGGATTGATTGCATGCCTGCCTGCCTGCTGCCTGCTTGCTGCCGACGCCGGGGTCCGCCTCTCGCTCTCGCTCTCGCTCTCACGCTCACGCTCGCTCACCCACACTCTCACCCACACTCTGTTTCTTTCTTTCTTTCTGCCCCCCTCCCTCTGCCTCTCACGGACGCCCTCTCCCCCCCCTCCCCTCACATCCCCCTCGCCCGCTCGCTCCCCCCAAGCCAGCCTGCAGCTACCCCTCACCTCTTCCTTCAGCCAGCGCCTTTGGGGCAGGCCGCTTGGAGATATTACCCACTGTGCCACGCCAGGCGGCCGTCTTATCGCGGCTACTGCGCTTTCCTCGCGTGAGCAACTCCCGGCTCAACACTGCAAGCCCCGGCTGCTGGTGGCCGCCCGCCCGCCCGTGGTCACCAGCCCAGCCCAGTCGCGTGCAGTCCAGTCCAGTCCAGTCCCGTCCAGTCGAGTCGAGTCGAGTCGAGCAAGCGGCAAAGGAGCTTACATACTGCGCCCGTCATTCTCCCCATCCCATCGCCCACCCCAAGTCCACCCACCGCCCGCGCCCGTCTTGCTCCCACTCCCACTCCCACTCCCACTCCCACACGCCCACACGCCCACGACTTGTTGCTCTTCCCCACGCTCTCCAGGGTTCTCTCCACCTCCACCTCCACGGCCACGCCCGCCGCCGCCCACTACCGCCCTCTGCCCTCTGCCCTCTGCCCTCGCTTCTCGCCCCCCGCACCCACTCGATTCCCTCTAACCCTGCCTGCAAGTCATCGCCCAGGGTACCCGTGATTTACACCGACCTGCGCCCCTCGGCGGCTCCCCAGTACTAGTCCACGCGCTCGCTGCTGCAACCACAGCGCCCGTCCAGAGCTGCCGCGACACCACGCCGTCGGACTAGTTCCTGATCGACTTGACACACACACGCTGCTCGTCTACCAGAAGTCCTCACCCAGTCGTTTTTTTCTTGGTGCACCCGTAGCAGCGTCATTTCCCAAAGCAGCATGCACGCCCTTCGCCCAGCGCCCCCTCTCGACTAACATCAACCACAACATCACTGGGCCCCAGCTGCACACGCCGCCAGTCGTCCCGCCACCAGGCTACACAACCACGCCCACCTATCTATCCACCCTGCGACACCCGGCATTGATTCTGACCCACCCGCACTGGCTATGACGGCGCAAATCCTCTCCATGCATGCTGCGCACGCGTCGGATTTGAGAAAGATCCAGACGCAGTTTGGAGACAAAATGGACAGCGCCCATGGTGCTGCAAGTGAGCCCCCGACGCCTGCATCTCCAGAAAGCGCCGAGAACCGCGGCCGCCGACGCGACAGGGACGACGACGGCGACACGGGCGACGGTGAAGGCGATGGCCACGGCTCCTCGAGAAAGAGGAGGCGAAGCAGAAAGGGCCTCGACAAGAAGTTTGAGTGCCCCCACGAGGGCTGCGGCAAGAGCTATTCACGGGCTGAGCATTTGTACCGCCACCAGTTGAACCGTGAGTTGAACCATCCGTGGCAACCCTTCGACTGGCGACACACCTAGCATACTTGACGATGAAACTTGACTCGTCCTGAAAGAGCCATGATGCTAATGCTATGCGCAGACAACCCCAAACAAATATACCATTGTGACTTCCCCGACTGCCACCGGTCCTTCGTCCGACAAGATCTCTGCGCGCGCCACAAAGAAAGGCACACGGCCCGAGGATCCCAGCTGCTGCGCAAAGATACCTTCAACATGCACAATCTGAATCCAATCGTAACAGCGGCGCTAGGTGGAAAGAGTGCACCGCCTCCCAAGGCCCTTGGCATCAAGAGCCAGGCACCACCCCACGGCATGCAGTCCCCGGCTTCGACTTCAACACTAAGCAGGCAGGACTCGATGCAAAGAACTGGCAGCGACGAGACCTATCGAAGCAGCTCTGACACTAAGCCGTATGATATGCAGGCCCAAAATTCTGGAAACTTTGCACCCCCACCCCATCCGGCCACTATGGGCAGCTACAGTGGAGGCCGGACGCCCCTCCACAACTCCCCACACGTGGGTAATGGAAGCTTCACACGGCCCGAGCTGCGCGCGCAGACATCCAACATCAGTTCCTACAGCTCGACATCACCCTTCAATTCGGCCGTGACGCCGTCGCCCTACACTCCCTCAGCCTCGTCGACCAACTACCAAAACAACGCAAGTGCGTATCAATCACAACAGAGTTTCCCCGCGTTCTCATCCTTACCTCCACCAGAATACCCACAATCAACGGGCACTCCGTCCCGAGATCACGACAACCAGTACTACAATGGCTCGTTCGGACATGTGCCAATGAACGGCGTCGAGGCTACGGGCCAAATGGACAACCGGATGCAAGGTGTTTCGGATGCCATCATGGACCAGAACCCTGCCTACGCCATCCCAATGTTTGGCGGTGCTGGATATAGCCGCTCACCCTTTGCCATGGCCGACGACTTTGCTGCTTGGCTGTTCAACGACAACCAGTTTGGTCCAAGAGGCGGATCCCCCATGGATTATCCTGGCGGAGTCAATCCAGTAGCCGGTGCGTCTTCCCAAATCGGACTCCAAGCACCATATTTTAACTATGACCCCTCAGTCGCGGGCTACCTCAACAACCCCGCACCGCCAGCTCACCCCATGGCTGTCCACAGTATCCTAGACACGACCCTACCAGAGGCTGCATTGTCGGAAGAGAAGCGCAAGGATCTCCTTGATCTAATCCACATGCGGTTCAACGAAACTGACCACACACCAGTCAAGAAGCAGAAAGAGGACATCATGGAGGGAGACAAGGACGATAGTCGCCACGTCCTGAGCCTGCACATGATGCAGACTTACATCAGCTCATACTGGGTTCACTTCCACCCTCAGCTTCCCATACTGCACAAGCCGACGTTCAACGCAAGCACCTGCCCTGAGCTTTTGCTGCTTGCCATCATGTGCCTTGGAGCGTCTTGTCTGGAGAAGAACTATGGCCAGGAAACCACACAAGCTTGCGCTGAGCTAGCCAACTTCCTGGCCTGGCACTTGCGCTGGGAAATGTTCATGGATGCCGACTTTCGCCCACCCGCCAAACTTTGGATCTTCCAGGGCCTACTCCTACTCGAGAGCTTTGAGAAGATGTACTCGACGCGCCCCTTGCACGAGAGAGCGCACATCCACCATGCCACAACTCTGACGCTGATGAGGCGAGGGAGCTCGTTGATTGGACGGTCGGCCATGGACTCGCCTCCGAGCGTCAAAGATGGAAAGAGTAACGGTTATGGAGTAGCAAACACGCCTGATGAGTGGTGGAACCATTGGATCACCAATGAGGCTACCAGGAGAGCTGCGTTTGGGGCCTTCGTCATGGACAGCATCCACGCTACCATGTTTGGTCACAGCGCCGTCATGGTCGCTCACGAGATGCGTCTACCTCTGCCTTGTGACGAAGCTTTGTGGTCTGCAACGAGCAGCTCCGAGGTGGGTCGCGTCGAGCAAACGCTAACTTCGAACGGCATTAAGCCAATGTCGTTCCTGGATGGTCTCAAGAAGACCCTGAACGGACAGACGGTGCGCACAAACTCCTTTGGGCGCACCATTCTCATGGCAGGCTTGTTGAGCGTGTCGTGGCACATGAATCAGCGGGACTTGCAGGTCAGTTCTCTCGGCGTGACTACAGCCCTAGGTGGGCGTGACAAGTGGCGGGGCTCCCTCACTCGAGCATTTGATTTCTGGAAGCAGGATTTCGACAACTCACTGAACCGAAACGACGAGCGGCCCTCGTCCAACACCTACGGGTATTCTCAGTCCATCGACGATGACATTGTCTTTGAATCACGGACCGTCCTTCACCACCTAGCGCACATGGCTATGCACGTCGACATTGTGGATTGCCAAATCTACGCCGGAGCTCCCAGGCTACTCGGTAGATCTATTACTCCGCAAGACTACAACGGCGCCCAACGCCGGATGAAGGACGTATGGGCCCCCACCGCTCGGGCCCGAGACGCTACTTTCTACGCCCTGCGCTTCCTCTCCAATGTCATGGTGGCCGGGGAGCACAGTCTAAACACCAACACAGCGTCTACTGCTGGCTTTTCTTACTCTGCACGTGACGATTACCTTCTCAACCGGCCGTGGGTGCTCTACTTTGCCACGCTGATTGTCTGGTCATACGGCTTCGCACTTGACGGCCCTGTCAAGGAGCCATATCAGCTTCCGACGTATGAAGACAAGGTCAAAGACATGGTGCTCTATCTCAACCGCGTTGGAGGGGTAAGGTCGCCTGAAGACCTAAGCAAGGTTACCAGCCGTAATGCGTGCTTGGGGCTGCTCATCATCATGAGGGACATGTTCAAAAAGACAAGATGGGAGTTGCTGCACGAGGCAAGCAACTTGTTGGCAAAGTGCATTGAGATGCTCATTCCGGGTTCAACTGTCTTGTGAGCAATATTGTATGGGGCGACGGTTTTCTTCTTGCCGCGGTGGCGCTACAACATCCAATCTGGCCGACCGATGTTTGGGCCCGGCCAGTATCTTTCGTTATGAGGTTACGGCATTCGATGTGTACTGCTCTTCTCGGACTGTCATTTCCGATATGATTGCATTCTAGCGAGGAGTGTTTGTTCTAGTCTCTTTATGTATATTCACAAGTGGCTACTTGGACGGTGATATATGGGCGGGTTCTGCTGCGCTGCTTGCTTTATACCCCGGGCTGTGTGTGCAAAGGCGGCATAAAATGTTCCCTTACCTTGATGTGTCTGTGGTAGTAAAAAAAAAGTTAATTTAAGTGTTGTGGTGAAGAGAGTGCGTATGTTGCCTTTGGCGACTGATGAAATGTGGTGCCCGCTTGTGTCCATGCACGTGAGAGCGCGGCAACGCGTTGTACGGGGCTTTCGCGTCACCGGGTGCACGCCACCATCCCGCCCTCAAAGTCAAGACAGAGAGCAAAATACGTCTACACGGTCTGAGCAAAGAAGCAGAATTCGACAAGGCACATTTCGCGCGCACTTGAAAAAGCACCCTCCTTGCGCGATTGCGTCATCGATCGCTGAAGATAGTTCACCCGTGCTGTTCGCCTGCCGGAACACAACAATGCGCTGAATATGCCACGACTAAAGGCCGCGACTGTTTCTGATCAGACGAACCGGAAGCGAAAGCGAAAGACTCACGACGATGGCGAGACCCCAGTTCCTGAAGGCGCAGAGCCTGACGATGTGCTCGAAGCCACGACTACTACAACCGTACCCACGAAGACGCACGACGGGGGAAAGAAGCCGCGGCGCATTTCAAAGAAAAACGGCACCGATAAACCGACTCTTGCGCGACAAAGCTCTTTCACAGTCGTCGAAACCTCGATACCGTGGCCAGACCACTTTACAAAGCTAGCTCAAGTACATCGCGCATTGAACCTGGTGTATACATTTCTGTGCACGCGCAAGCACCTGGCGACGACGCTTGACAATCTAAAAAGCACAGTCGAGGGGAACATACAAAGAGAGCTGCTGGTTGAGGATGTGGCTCAGATCACGGCATTGATCCCAAAGGCGATCAACTTTGCATATGTGGACGAAGCGATGCTCCAGATCAACTTGATGGGCTCGGAAGACAACCTACACGGAAGACGCACAACAGACTTTGCTATACTCGAGCCCGAACCAGAACGAGGCGAACACAAGGAGGTGTTGCTGTTCGAGTTCATCGACGGCGATTTGAAGCGCCAGGTCCAGCATAAGAAGACAGGAGAGCCTACCAAGGCCACGACCAAGCTGCGGAATGAAGACCTCAAGATGCCGGTGTTCAGTCAGAAGCAGATGATGAACTTGATTGAAAAGAGGAACGCCAAGTTTACTTCGGCGATTAATGCTTTCTTGAACCAGTGCGCCGAAGAGAGTGTCGATGCGGTTGAAAAGATCAAGGAGGTGTCACGGGCTTTTATTCCGATGCCGGCTGAGAGTAGGGCGTCAACTCCTGGTCCAGAGAAATCATTACTTCCGTCCTCGATACCTACAGAACGCAAGCCTATCCCGGAAATCCTGAACGAAATCAAGACGCTTGACTGGTATACTGGCCAAATTGTACCAGATGGCCATCGTGTCTTTGATCCTCAGGAACCTGTGTATGGTGATCTCAACTTTGCCATGTCGCAGAATCTCGTCAACGCTCTTTACAATACGAAGAACATTACCCAGTTGTACGCGCACCAGGCGGAAGCAATCAACAATCTCTACGATGGCCACAATGTGATTGTGTCTACATCGACGAGCTCTGGTAAGTCGCTAATCTATCAAATACCGGTGCTGCATCAGCTAGAGCAAGAGCCGAATACCAGAGCCATGTACATTTTTCCTACTAAGGCACTGGCTCAAGATCAGAGGAAAAGCATGAAGGAGCTTCTGCGGTTCATGCCTGGATTTGAGGATGTTCTGGTCGAGACTTTCGATGGCGATACGCCAATGGGTGACCGTAACTATATCCGCGATGAAGGGCGCATCATTTTTACAAATCCCGACATGCTGCACATCAGCATTCTACCGCAAGAAGATTCATGGCGCACGTTTCTGCAAAATCTCCGGTTTGTGGTGGTGGACGAGCTGCATGTATACAACGGGCTGTTTGGGGCACATATGGCATTCATCATGCGCCGCCTGCGAAGGATATGTGCGGCTGTGGGAAACCGCCACGTCAAGTTCATCTCGTGCTCGGCTACGGTTGCAAATCCAGAAGAGCATATGAAGACCATCTTCGGAGTCGAACAAGTCAAGTTGACGGATTTTGATGGATCGCCTTCTGGTCGCAAAGAGTTTGTTTGCTGGAACACGCCGTTCAAAGACCCCGGAGACCCTACCTCTGGGCGCGGGGACTGCATGGCCGAGACGGCAAAGCTGTTCTGTCAGCTCATGCTAAGAGGAGTCAGGACCATTGCATTCTGTCGTGTACGAAAACAGTGCGAGGCGTTACTGGCAGCTGTCAAGACGGAACTGACGAACCTGGAAAGACCCGAAGTCATCCCGCGGGTCATGTCGTATCGAGGTGGATATACGCCACAAGACAGGCGAGAGATTGAACGGGAGATGTTTGACGGAAAGCTCTGTGGCATCGTGGCTACGAGTGCGCTCGAGCTCGGTGTGGATATCGGATCTTTGGATGCAGTTGTTACCGTGGGCTTCCCATACACGATTGCCAATCTTCGCCAGCAGAGCGGACGTGCTGGCCGAAGAAACAAGGACTCTCTATCAGTGTTGGTTGGCGACTGCTTTCCTACCGATCAATACTACATGTCCAACCCAGACGAAATCTTCACGAAACCAAACTGCGCACTGCAGGTCGATCTGGAGAACATGCTTGTTGTGGAAGGCCATGTTCAATGCGCCGCCCACGAGATGCCGATCAACGTGGAAGCTGATATGGACTATTTTGGCCCTCTGCTTCCCAAGATTGCCCGCGAGCGCATGCGCCGTGACGACGAAGGCTTCTACCACGTCAATCCGCGCTTCCTTCCCCAGCCCTCTCGCACGGTGGCGATCCGTGATACAGAAGAGGATCACTTTGCCATAATCGACACGACAAATGGCAAAAACACTGTTCTTGAAGAGCTGGAGGCCAGCAGGGCTTTCTTTACGCTGTATGAAGGTGGTATTTTCTTACACCAAGGCAACACGTATCTGGTCAAGGAGTTCTCCCCCGAGCGGATGCTTGCAAAGGTCGAGCACGTCAAGGTGGATTGGACAACGCAGCAGCGTGACTACACGGACATTGACCCTGTTGAGACTGAAGCCATACGCCGGATCCCTGGGTCACGGTCAAAAGCTTTCTACGGACCGATCAAGATTCAGCAGGTTGTGTACGGCTTCTTCAAGCTCGACAAAAGACGGCGGATATTGGATGCCGTGCAAGTTGATAACCCGCCCATTGTCCTCTTCAGCAAGGGGATGTGGCTCGACGTGCCCAAGTCGGCCATGGATATTCTCAGGTCACGGCGGCTCAACATTGCAGCCGGCATTCATGCTGCAGAGCACGCAGTTCTGTGTCTGATGCCCAATTTTGTCATTTCGATGCCGGGCGACGTGCGGACAGAATGCAAAGTACCTGAAAAGGAGTTTTTGCAAAAGGAATCGACGAGGAAGCGGCCAGCGCGGCTTACCTTTTACGATGCAAAGGGGGGCGCAAGTGGTTCTGGGATCAGCACTAAAGCGTTTGAGTTTGTGGACACGCTGCTTCACCAGGCGTGCCAGAGGCTGACTACCTGTCACTGTCTGGAGGGGTGCAATGAATGCTGCAATGACGATGCGTGCAAGCAGTCGAACCAAGTCATGTCCAAGGCGGGTGCCATGGTCATCATCATGTGTCTGCTGGGCAAGGAAAGACAAATCGACGTCGACGCGCTGCCCTGGGGCGAGGAGGATGTAGAGCAGGGCTTCGACACGGTGGTCGAGGCAGCGGGGGTAAGGATGGCAGAGGGCAGGGTCAGGGATGGTGGGACGTTGCCTGGGGAGGGCGACGATGAGAAGATGGTGAGGGCGAAGCTTGTCGATGGCGTGTGGATCAAGGAGGAAGAAGACGACGAGGATCATTTCAGCAGGAGCATACACATGTACCGGGGAGAGCGGACGTTTATTGGGGTGCACCGATAGACATGACGGCGTAACCAGATGGTGTTGTCACGCTTACACAAGTCTCTAAGGTGGTCTAGTACACCGCTGGTTGCTGCGACGACGACGCTGTTCCCTTGGCGGGCTTGATGTTGCGCTCGACGCACCGCGCGGCCCACGCTCAGACTGCATCAAACAGCCCCTTCAACACCAACTCGAAGCCTCACACCGCCCTATACACGAACCAGCCTTTGGTCCTTTTTTTGCTAAACAGCCCTCACAACCCCTCTTGCACCCGCACCCACACCACACCACTGCACATCATGGTAAGCACGACATTTTCCTGTTTTTCTTGCTGGCACGAGGCAAAAAAAGAGACATCGGGCAAGGCGAGAGAGCCCCGCACTGCCGCCCGCCGCCGTTATACCCTCCCTCCCAGGCAATTCGCTGGTTGGCCGCCGCTCCGAGATTGCGCTTCCCTCGACCCTGTTGCCATCGAACCATGTCGCGGATGGCGGACAAACAAACAAGGACGACTGCTACTTGTTTTGCCTCAGTTGGCTACACGACGCCCGCCACAGACGTTGAACCTACAACTGCATCTTTCGCCTGCCCCTTAATCCTGCGCAGCCAGTGCCTGCAACTGCGCGCCGAGAGCCCGATTTAACAACACGTTTGCACGAGAAGACGAGGAACAATGATGGATAACCATAACCAGGCCTCTACCAACTACCGCGAAGCCTTCCAGCTCTTCGACAAGCGTGGCAACGGCCGCGTCGACCGCGGTGCGCTGGGCGACCTGCTTCGCGCCTGCGGCCAGAACCCAACGCTTGCTGAGATTGCCGATCTCGAGCGCGGTGTTGGCGCCGACTGTAAGTCACTGATTTTCTCCACGTGTACACTCAGCCGACTAACCGCAATGGCAGTCGACTTTGACACCTTCTCCAAGATCCTCAACCGCCCCGGCGGCTTCCGCGAGCCCTTTGACATTGAAGAGTACATACGCGGGTTCCAGGTGTTTGACAAGGACCGTAGCGGGTTCGTCGGAAAGGGCCAGATCAAGTACATTCTGACCAACCTGGGCGAGAAGATGAGCGAGGAGGAGGTGGACGAGCTGTTCAAGAGCACGATTGATGCGAGCAATAACGAGGTGGATTACAGGGGTGAGTTGTTCACAATTGCTGGTGTAGATTATGTGGGTACTAACAAGTTTACGCAGAGTTTGTCAAGACGATTGCAGAGAACTAAGTCTCTAGTCGGTCGTCGGTTTTACGGTTTACCTTTTCACTCACACCCACCTTTTTTGCATCACCAACGGCAATGGCACAATGTTTAACGCGAGCATGTCTGAGACGGGTCAACGGTTTTTTACATGCGGAGTATTTGTTTGTTTTTTTAAATAACCTTTTTGGCTGTGTTAGTATTGGCACTGGGCGTTGGAGAGAGAGAGAGAGAGAATGGAACTTGTTATAGTTACATTAGTCTCTATTATGATGATGGCAATTCTGATCCTTTTGCTTCTCTATTTTCTTCTTGTGACGATGGTGATGATGATTGTTTGTTTTTGCCATGTGCGAAGTGCCGGTATGTTGCTATGATGAGTTTGAGATGAGTCAGAGAGATAGAGAGAGAGATGCGTGAAATGAAATGAAATTAAATGGGATATCCAACTTGTTCACAGATACACTTGTCCTTGTTGTCTTTTTTTTTGTAACTTTTCAGTCTTAGTCTCCTTGTCCTTGTCCTTGTCCTGTCCTTGTCCTTGTCCTTGTCCTTTTTCATGCTCATGCTCATACTAATACTAATACTAATACTCATATTCGTAACCTAGTACCTCGTTCTTTGCATCTTACACTTTATTGATACCTTACACCTTGCCTATACTTTATCTACCCGTCCATCCATCCATCCATCCATCTATCTATCTATCTATCTATCTATCTATCTATCTATCTATGCATGCATCTATGCATGCATCTACTCCATGTTGTTAGATTAGATTAGATTAAATAAAGTCGAAAGAAGAGAAGTAGACATGGTGTGTGTATATATGTAGGTGTAGGTATAGATATGGGTATAGACCTAGGTAGAGAGTAGAGAGAGAGAGAGAGAGAGAGAGAGTAGTACATAACACATACTTGCAACTATACTGTACTGTACAGTATATCTACTATATTACATAGGATAATAGCAATATAGACATATATACATACATACATACATACATACATACATACATACATATATATATACATACATATACGACATAGCACCCCACCCAGCCTAGCCTCGCCCCGCCTCACCTCGGCTCGCCTCACATTACCTGTTACCATTGCCGCATCAAACCGCGTGGGGGGGGGGGCACCATGCATACGCACATGTGCACAAGCACAAGCACATATATATGTACACGTACACAGATATTATGCAAGGGCCCAAAAGAGAGAAAGCGTGGGGGAGTATATATGTTAGAGGTGTGTGTGTGGGTGTGGGGGTATGTAAGACGAGAAGGCGGGGTTGCAGGGGAATCTAGACCGGGTGTGATTTCAAGTATCTCGGGGTATTTTGTAGATTGGGGTTACCGGGGTGGGGGGGTGGCAGTGCTGACGTATGTGTGGGTGAGCAAAGGGTGAGCATGAGAAGTAAGAAGTATGCATGTGCATGTGTGATGGAGGTTGGTGGATGGTAAGATGAGACGGGAGGAGGAGGAGGAGGGGAGACGTGAAAGCCGAGTGGATGGGGAAAAAACAAAAAGAAAACGAGATAAGAGTCAGAGAGGAACAAGAAAAGATGGCAATAATCATGACGGTGCATGACGAATGATGGATAAAATTTCGCATTCTTGTGCTCAACCCCCAGTCCAAAACTGCCATGGCAGCGGACTTTTGTGAGGGGAGCACCAGAACGGATGGGGGGGACTTGCTAGTCTATCTATACCAGACTGAGTCTTTAAAAAAAAAGAGGAAACAAAAACAAACTGAGTGATGACCGTGAGAAGATTCCGTTCCTTCATTCATGTGACAAGAGAAAAAGAGAAACAGAGAGAGAGAGATAGAAGAAAAAAAAAGAAAGCAACCAATGAAGAAAGCTGCCTCTCTTCCGCGCCATGCCGCGCGCTTCCCCGCTCCAAATATAGTGACAAGGGAGTTTCTTATATCTTGGTGTTTATAGAACTGACCATTCAAAAAGGAACAGAAAGGGAAAAGAAGAAAAAAACTTCCTTGTAAGAAACAAACAGAGTTTGTTGAGAGAGGGAGTAGCCCAATGTTTCGTTCCGCATTCCTTGTTTCGTCATGGCCGTCGACAGTGTGCGAACAGGGTAAGACGGAGATAGACGAAAAAGGTAAAGAAGGAAAAAAACAAAAAGAGGAAAGGCGAAAAAAAAAGAGTAAAGCCGCGGGAGTCCCGCGGGAACGAGGACAGCTGTATCAGAGAGACGGCGGAGAAAAAAAGGTGGGGAGCCCGAAAGTCGCATCTGGTCGTTGATTGGTTGTAGACAAGGCGGCATGCATATTATGTCATGCATGGTCCGGACCGTCTTGCAAGCGAACCCCTCCCCTCCTAGTCAGGTTGCCCTTGTGCACATGCCGTTAGACGGATAGGCATGGGTTGCTTGCAGAGGGAGAGAGGGAGAGGGTAGCTAGGAGAGAAGTGGGCAAATGTGCGCTGACGAATGGCGCCATGGTTGCCGGATTTCTCACACCCTGACTTCGGTGACGCTGACTGTGCTGTCCATGGGGCCACCGGCAGCCGAAGCCGAAGCCATCTTGTTGGCAATCATGTCGCTGGTCTTGACAAAGCCGTCGGGAAGGAGGAAGACGTAGTCCTCTCTGCGGCCGGCCCGGTCAACGGCAAACTGCTGCCAGTCAAGCTGGTAGCCGACGACGAGGTCGCAGCGGCCGCAGCGCTGGAGATAGCGCTTCTCGAAGCCGGATTCGTTTGTGATGATTTCGGCCTGGCGCTCCTGTCGGGTGGAGAGGAGCAGTCCGTAGTGGTCGCTGTTGCTGTCCTCACTGCTGTTGCTCGAGGCTGAGTTCTTGCGGTTGGAGGTTGAGGGTGGCGGGGGGAGTGGCATGATGTGAGCTCCGTCGCGCGAGTGGCGCCTTGTGGGCAGGGAAGGCAGGGGTGTGGTGGTTGCGAGGAGAAGGTGGCTGCACAGGCAGTGGTATGTGTAGACGGTGTTTGAGGCCTGGAGGGAGATTTTCTCATCGGGGCTGGGCGAGGGCATGGCGAAGTAGGCGCGGGAAGTGGTGGCGATATCCATTGTGTGTGTGGTGTGTGGTGGGCGGTGGTGGAGAGAGTGGTGGTCGACTTTGTACGGGAGAGACGTGTGATATAGGCCGGCTCCAATATAAAATCGGGGAGTTTGACGGGCACCGATCAACGGATCCGCGGATGGAGCGTGTTGTGATTTGTGTCGGGCTTGGTCGGTGTGGCTATGGGTACCCAAGCAGAGGGAGAGAGGCTTTGGGGAGCGAGGGGGGAATGTGGCAGTGGTGGTGGTTGTGTCGAGAGTTGGGGGGGTAGAATCGGAGGTCCGACCACGCTTCTTATACTCTGCACCTAGTCGTCTTCTCGAAGCGGACCCTGGTCCCGGTCTCTCGTTACGCTTACGAGACAAGCGGCTGCGGTGGATCTGTGGGGAGGGTGGTGCGGTGCAGTGCGGTGCAGTGCAGTACAGCACGGGCACGGGCGCAGGCGTGTTGCGAAGGGGGACGATGGAAGAGGATCGACGGGCGACTACTCGAGAATTGCCAAGGGTGTCGAGTCGCGGACCATGTGCGATGTGGTGTAAGATGATTTGTTTGAAAGGCCGTGCCGGGCCTGAAACCTCGGAGGTCAAGGCTTCAGCCAAGCAGGAGATGAGACTGTGTGTGGTGGAGTAAGACAGGTCGCCGGTTGGAGCTAGAGGCTACGAAGAGTCACAGGCGCGTGCTAGCTGCAAAAAAACGTCTGAGCCAAAAGCGGTCCACCGGGCTCCACTTGCGCAGCCGGTAATGATAAGGCGCCAGAGCGGGAGAGGCTATGGTGTAGTCTATGTATGTGCGTGTGCGTGAGCAGGCAGCGTGCAGCGTGGGCAGAGGCTGTGTGCGGCGTGAGCGAGAGAGAGAGAGAAAGCGAGAGAGAGAAGAGGGGAGAGTGGCGCAACGGGCGGCGGCGGCGATGGCGACGGCGACGGCGACGGGCGACAGCGAGGCAGGCAGACAGCAAGAAAGAGAAAAAAAATCACGGCTACCCCACGATGCGTCCCCACGGTGGTTTGGGCGTGGGTGGGAGAATTGGTTGTGCGAATGGATTTGCAGCAAGCCGGCACGGGCTGGCAGTGTTTGGCTGGCGAATGCGCGGCTGGCTGGCCATGATGGCATGCATGTGACCAGGGCGGTGCGTCCAGGCCGGGCCACGCCTCCCCTCCCTTTCGTTCGCCTCATCGTCGTAGTGGTGGTGGTGATGATGCGGATTATCATGGCGACTACTGTATGATTACGGCCAGCGCTAGCCGGGCCAAGGCGAGTAGCAGCAGGAATAGTAGCATCGCAGCACACACACACACACACTCGCTCACTCACACCCACACAGGCGCTGGCAGCATGCATCCACATCCATATCCACACCACGCCGGGAAACTTCCGCGTGTTTCGGAAGAGGCCTGACGCACGCCGCCGGCCGCTTTCCGACTCTTGGCCACGGGCGTGCTTGGTCTTGGACAAGAGGTCGAGTAGTGGTTGCAACAGCATCGAGTCTGGAGTCTGCACGGGACAATGCCGCCGCTTACCCACGAAATCGTCCACTTTGGCTCCTTTGTCGTGACCAGCCAGGTGCGTAGTAGTGCTATCGCTATCCCCCCCCCGTCCGGCGCTGCGTCGCTGTTGAGCTGCAGTCGTGCGCCGCCCTGCATTCCGGTCAGCGCCCCCAGGCCATTGACGCTCGTGTCTCTCCAGGTCTTCCACGTAACGCGCCTGTCGTTTGCCATAGTCAACCTCAAGCCCCTCCTGCCCGGCCATGTGCTCGTGTCGCCGCGCCGTGTGGTGCCCCGCTTCAACGACCTGTCGACGGCCGAGGTGCACGACCTGTTTGCAACGGTCCAGCGCGTCTCGCGCATGGTAGAGCGTGTCTTCGACGCCTCGTCGCTCAACATTGCCATCCAGGACGGAGTCGACGCCGGGCAGAGCGTGCCCCACGTGCACGCGCACATCATCCCCCGCCACAAGGACGACCTGCACGACAGAGGCGGCACCGACGCCATCTACGGCATGCTCGAGAGCGACGACGCCGACCTGGGCAGGCAGCTGGCGGACAACGAGGCAGCCTCACTCGCGCCGGACCAAAAGCGCGGCCGCTTCCCCGCCGTCGACAACGACAGCCGCCGGCCCAGAAGCGACGACGAGATGCGCAACGAGGCTGAATGGCTGGCCAAGGAAATGGCCAGCGACGGGCCGACTGCTGCTTGAAACGTGTGTAGCCTTATCAGCTTGACAGCGCCGCACATGGCCTGCGCGCCGCCGCCTCCAAGACTGCGCGGCCATGCGCTGCGCTGCGCTGTGCTGTGCTGTGCTGCACTGCCACTATACACACGTCGACACCAGAGTAAGAGTCAAAGAGGGCGCTGGGTGCATGCTGCGCTGGTGCTGTGCTGGTGCTGTCGGACAGAGACACTCGATTGGCCGGCGTCAGCCTTGGCCAAACCTTGATGCAACCCAACACAATCAAGTTTGATTTGACTCTACCTGCGCCCATACACTCGTGATAATCACGTCTGCCCACACCACAAGGCCGAGCCCCGGGGCAATAACACAACGCCTTGGCAGCCAAACACGGCCACGCTGACAGCGTAATCGCCGCTCGACAGGGTTTCAGGTCGACATGGCCTCGCTGTGCTCAACTGTAAGAGTTTGACAAGCGTCTTGACATGGCCGGCGACGAAACCTTGGCGTCGTGTAGTAACTACACTACTTATATACGCATAAGCATTGCAACGCGAGAGCTTTGTGTTCCTGCATAGAGCCGCTCGTTTGCATTCGCCTTGGCACCCTGAGCTGAGCGGCTTGCATGCCATCGCACCCCTGGCTGGCATGTCACGGCCAAACACTCCACCACGACGACCCCCCCCCAAGACTGTCACTCTGGCGCCCGCGCACAAACACGACTTGGGCCCAAACCTTGCACGTGCGCGCTGCCATGTACTCGACGGCAATAATGCCAATGCCAATAATCTCCCCCCTACGCTGCGCTACGCCTACAGTCACAGACGTGTGAGACTCGCCCTCGCCTCGCCCTCGCTAACATCCCCCACGTTGCCCGTTGATTGGCTCCCCGCCCGCGACGCCAACAGCCATGACATGCCCTAACCACCTTTATCGCCATCTGTCCCCAGACATCTCTACCCGCACGGTGCGACTACCTCGCCGCCTTGCTGTTTCTGCTGCTGCCCAGCCCCCCCACCGCTGTCACCTCTTCTCAACCTATTATCGGTCCTTGTCACACACACGTCCCCTCGTCATACGCCGCCAACATGGCCGTCGGTGATACGCCTGCTCTCTCCAGCCCGCACCAACACCAGCCTGTCGCGCCGCCTCACCCCATCGACATTGACGCCTGGACTGAGCAAGCAACCGTCGCGCTGGCCTCAGTCGCCATCGCCACGCCTGCAGATGCCCCGATGCGCCCCTCGGTTACGCTTGCCATTCCGCTCGATGACCACGATGCGCCCAAGCCCGCCGCACGCCCTGTAGCTGCCGAGGCCGCCGCACACGATGCCGCCTGCTATCGGCGCAAAGAGCCCCTTCGCCGCGACAGCTTGAAGCGGCGCGAGGCCTTGCTCAAGGGCAACGAGGGCTCGAGGCGCAGGCAGAGGTGGGAGAATGGTACGTAGGGGCCTTGAACTCTGCCCCTCCTCCCCCTTCTCCCCCACACGCTTTGCCCACTTGGCATGCCTGTGTGATGCCGCACACATGAACCTGAATCCTGATAGCATGGTGTTCAAACAAAAGACGCGTAAATTGATAACCATTTCCCCCCGACAGATCGCCTTCTCTCGAACCCTCACGCCGAGCCTCCGCTCCCCAGAGACTGGGAAGTCCACCCCACGCACACGTCCAAGCACGTCCCCTACTACCTCGCTCCACTCTGGGATGCCGGTCTAAAACGCCAATCAAACGACCGCAAGACGGCTGCCGCCGCCCTCCAAACCGCCTCCAAGACGGTCGCCACCCATCCTTCCGCCCCGGGCGTCGTCCCCAAGGAGCTCCGCGACAAGCTCAAGCGCTCCCGCGCCGCAAAGGGTCTCCTCATGGACCTGGAATCCCAAGTCCGCAATTTCGTCGCCGCATGGCAGCACAAGGAGCGCCTCGCACTCGAACAAGGGCTCCCCGCCGATCCCGACAGCGAAGACGACGAAATCGTCTTTGTAGGCCGCAACGGCGCCATGCACGACTTACACTCTCCTTCCTCTGATACACATGCACTGCAGCAGCCCCCCGCCAAGAAACATCTCATGCTGTTTGACACGCCCGAGCACGACGGCGGCGGCACTTTTGCCCGCTGGCTCGTCCACCACATTGGCGTCTACTACGGCCTGCCTACCTGGAGCGTTACCGTTGGAAATCCCGCCAGACGCGAATCTTACATTGGCGTCAAGTCCCCCACCTATGCGCCTGCAACGCATGCAACGCGTGCGAACGATGCTACAACCGTTTCGACGCCCACGGCCACGGCCACGAAGCTGCCAAGGCCGCTGTATGGTTTGGTCTAGGTCATCGTCTCTATTTATATCCATACATATATATATATATAGCCATATATGCACTTGGCTCGTGTTTTGGGTTTTCCCCCTCTTGGCATATACGCTGTTTTGGTCGTTTAGTTATAATGCTACTTTATTCGTCCAAGCCATATCATATTTGGAATTCTGCGGCTATTATTACTTTTGATTGATTTCATGTTGGATTTGGTTGCGCTGTCTAGACGCTAAGAGAACAAATGAAAGAGGAAGAGAGAAAGAAATACTAGAGTAGAAGAACACAGAATTGCTGTTTTTTTGTTTCGTTTTTTTGAAAGACTTATTCAGGGGAAATAACCTGTACAGGTGTGTGTGTTCGAGGAGAATAATACTCGTTGTTCAAGTACGTAGTGCAGTGTTCAACAAGACTATTCTTTCATCTTCATTCAGTACAAATATCATCAAATACATAACCATGGTCTCCCAACGCCATGTCCATCTCGGTATAATCCCCCTTTACTCTCTCTCTCTCACACACCATAAAACTCCTAGATACATACATACATACATACACACCATACATTGCATGTGCACAACACAGCTAGTACCTCGATTTGATAAACTCGTCGATACATATATATATATATATATATATTATCCTCACACACCCATACACACCCCCCCTACACATGTCGGGCAATTGGGCTACTCAAACTTTGCAAACGCAAGCTCATACGCCAGTGCAAGCGTCATCCTCGCATGCTGCAGCATATGATCGAAGCTCAGGTACTCGATTTTATCCTCGGTGGTATGGATCTTGTTATCGCTGTACTTGAAGTCCGACTCGATGACAAAGGCCGACGGGTAACCCGCCTTGGAGGCGCTAGCGTGGTCCGAGCAGGCGTAGCCGCATTTGGTGAGCACGTAGGGGATGGTGCAGTAGGTCGAGATGATTTTCTTGATAAAGTCGGTGAGGCCTGCGTCGACGAAGTCGGTGATGACGCCCACGGACTCGGGTTCGCCTGCGTCGAGCGTCTTTTGCACGTAGCCTGTCATGTCTTGCTGCAGCATGGCTTTGACGTTGCGGTTGGCTTTCTCGTACGACTGGAAGATGGCTTGCGAGCCGAGCAGCCCGCCTTCCTCGGCCGAGTACCAGTGGAATTCTATTGTGTTTTCCGCTTCGCCTTGCAGGATCTCGGGTGATTGGACGAGCACGCGCAGGGCTTCCAGGATCGTTACCGTGCCGCTGCCGTCGTCGTCGGCGCCGGGGGCGGCGAGGAACGCCGGGAAATACAGGTTGATGCTGTCTTGGTGGGCGCCAATCACAATCGTCTTGTCGCTTTTGCCCGGGATCGTGGCGATGATGGAGGACTGGCCCCAGGGGTGCGGAAACGGCTTGACGGTCGCGTTGACAGCGCCCGCATCCGTAAGCGTCTTGTCGACTTGGCTGAGGAGCCACGCAGAGCTCTCGGCGCCGTAGTGCGACTTGTAGTAGCGCGTGTGGAACGAGGTAAATGTCTCGAGGTGTGCGCGCATATTCTCCTTCTTCAGCTGCTTGAGCAGCGGCGAAATAGCCTCTTTGTACGTGGGCTTCTCGGGGAACTTGACGCTCGCTGTCGACGCCTTGCTGTTGACCGTCCCGAGTTCCTGGTTGTCCGTAATGTCGAAGAAGTTGATGTTTTGCTGGTAACTCTTAGCACTGTTCTGGACTAGATATAGGATGAGAAGCCCATACCTTGCGCAACTCCCACTTCTCGTCCTCAGTCACCCAGCGCGTCTCGCCAGGCGCCAGCTCGATTAGATACTGGTCTGCCTCAGCGAGCGGCGCCTGCGACTCCTGGAGCACGACCTGCGCGCCTTTCGGGGTCGAGGCTGCGGCCGCATAGGCGGCAGTGTAGAGTGGGAGCAATAGCGTGGTGGATTTCATGTTGGCTGGTGATGTTGGTGTGACGGTTGGTCGAGGATGGAGTAGGGTAACTGCGGCTGGTTGACGCGGCGACACGGAGATAACGACTAGCTAGCCGATTCGGACAAGTGCATTCCGTCATCTTGCGCGAGGTCACGCGTCGGGTTTGTTACGCCCGGTGTTGCTGTCATCCTCCTACACACTGTTAGATATCTATATGATATCGTGACTCGTATAGCTGAAGGCCTACCTCAAGTGGAATTATATTCTGGATATTTTCATAATGGCCTTCTTGACTATCATACAAGCAACTCCACCAACGCAGTCGCCAATAGATACCGACTTCAAGTCTCCAACCACAACACAGTGCTTCCACTGTACAACTGTTGTTGTCTGACAGAGTTAAGCTGACGGAAAGCTAATACTCTAAGATAGACTCTGCGATCTGACAGGGTCTCGCTGATCATCTACCACCCATGCCCAGGTGTCGTCATCTCATATTATGCGGGGTAGACGATCTTCTTAAAGATGTTCGCTTCACCTGTATACAACTGACTGGCTAATAACTATTTCCGGGCCTTCATACGCGTGTCCTCTTTTTTCGTTGTCAGGCCCGCTATCCTGAACGCTATATCCAACGCACATAGGATTAACTCCGTGTGGGACTTGTTCTAAACCCGGGCGTATCTAGTATAAAGATTACTATATCCGTACAGCAAGAATAATCCATCGCAATATCATCTACAAGCAAAACTATTACAACCTTACCTCCATAGTTTTACAAATACTGCAATCAACATGGCGGATTCTTCTATCATTCTTGTTAGTAGTGGCAGACACGTGATTCAACAACAGCTACTAATTCTCGGCCTACCCAAAGATCACTGGCGGCAACACAGGCATCGGCTATGAAAGCGTAAAAGCCCTATATGCCTCGTCGCAGCCCCACAAAATCCTCATGGGCAGCCGCTCGCTCGAAAAAGCAAATGACGCGATCTCAAAGCTCAAAAGCGAAGTCTCGGCTTCAAAGTCAGATGTTGAGCCCATTCAGATCGATATCGAAGACGACGAGTCCATTGAGAGAGCATTCAAGCATGTCGAGAGCAAGTACAGGCGTCTTGATGCTCTGGTGAACAATGCCGGTATGTGGTGACCCGTCAGATCAGATAGACAAGACTGTTAACAAAACCAAAGGCGGATCTTTCGATGGCATGATACGTGAGGATCCCAGTCCCAAAGGCATCCGCGCAGCATGGGAAAAAACCCACTCCCTCAACGTCACCTCGACCCAAGTCGTCACACAGACCTTTGCACCACTGCTGATTGCTTCCTCCAACCCGCGCCTGCTCTTTGTAACCTCTGGTCTCTCTTCCTTGGAGAACTGCGCTGGCGGCGGCGATGCCAGTGCCAGCCTGTTCGCCAAAGAACAGCCCAAAGGCTGGCCGAAGCCTCCACAATGGACTCCAACGGCCTACCGGTCCAGTAAAGTTGCGTTGAACATGGTGATGCTGAGCTGGGAGAAGATGCTCGCGGTGGATGGTGTCAAGGTTTTCGCTATCAGTCCTGGCTTCTTGGCTACTGGACTTGGAGGTATGACTGCCGAATTTATGAGGAAGATGGGTGCGGGTGAGCCGAGCGTTGGCGGAGAGTTTATCAAAGATGTGATCGAGGGAAAGAGGGATGGAGATGCGGGTAAAGTCATCAACAAAGATGGGGTGCAGCCTTGGTAGGTGTGTTGAGCAGATTGTGGTTGTGAGTGGAATTATTCCCTTGCAGAGAACCATACAACATAGGAGGATGGCTGTGACTCCAATAAAAAGTACGATTGTCTTGAATTTTCATACTTGATATTAGCTACTTTGCCCTATGTAGAATCTGCCTTTTTCAGTCTGGTCAAACCTTGCCGCTTCCTCATTAGGAAAAATGAGTTGAATCGTCGATAATGACATCACAAGGCATGCGCGAATATTACTCTCACACACTCTGCACTTGAACCAATTCAGCTTCCGTATCCGATCAAGGTCGCTTTCGGCCCCCGATAAACAACTCAGCCTTGCGCTCAGCCCCCACAAAACGGCTTACTCGCTTGCCACTCGCGGGTAGTACTGCATGGTGGCAATGTTGACATCCTGCCAGCCAAGCACCTATCATACTCTACAAAAAACTGCATACTGTACTCTCATCTTGGCAGGCTATCTCCAACCACTGTCATGCGTTACACGATGCCGCTGCGCCTGGCCATGCACTAACCGGTGAACTCTCAAGACTGATATTTTGGGAAGATGCGTCTAGACGTGCAGCCCAATACAGCAAAACGATAATCTCATTTTATCCTTTGCCGCCTACATAAGTAGCTTTCAACAAGGCGGATTCACGAGTAGCATAGAATTTACCTAATCATTGAAATCAGGTTCGCACTTCAATACGCCCTGTCGTCATGGCATCGAATGAACAGTCGGTCTACCTTGGAATCTGGACCAACTGGTCTCATGGCGCCGTGGCTGGACTGACCTACACAACCACGCTAGAGAATGGCGGGTTACTCATCGCTTTCTTGGCTCTTTTCGTTACATTTACCGGCACGTGTTTCTGGAGCATTGTATCCTTTACGGTCCATCAAACACTAAGCCGGCAAGCACCCCAGGGTGCAATTTACCACCAGCAACAAGCAATACTTCGCAGCTCCGATACTAGTGCCGCTGCACTATGGCGGCTGGTAAAATTGTCATGGGCTTGGCGCAAGATCTCTTTGACTACCTCCGTCAAATCGACTTCAATACCGCTGGTGGCGAGTCTGGCTACTTTTACCGCATTTGCTGCAGCAGGTATCTTTTCCTCGCGAGTTGCCACGTCAAGGGGAGGCGAAGTCCTCATCGTCGGTGATAAATGTTCCACCTTCAACAGCTCTCTCTTGAACGCAGATAACATCGCCGCGAGTCAATACTATGGTGCTAGCAGGATCAGATCGAGCTTCAACTACGAGGCAAACTGCTATTCAGCACACGGATCAACAGAGGGTTGTCGCACCTTTGTCCGAAGTGCCCTTCCCGTGACAGTCACAACAGGTGGTCCATGTCCATTTGCAGGACAGGACGCAATTTGTCGGTCTCAGAATGATTCTATTCGCCTAGACTCGGGCTATCTCAACAGCCATTACGACCTGGGAATCAACTCGCCGCCTTCTTCCAGATTCCTATACCGCACTGTCAACCAATGTGCTCCTATACTTAGCGAAGGCTACATTCGTAACCAGACTACGGAAAATAGCAAAACCTTGATATATCAGTATGGAGATAACCCAACTGAATGTGGCGACGACGCGAATGGATGCAGTATGATTTTTGATTACGGAATCGGGTATTCAAGTCGAACAGCACGCAATGAGTACACAGTCAGGTATGTACCTGCTGATGGTATTTGATCTGGCACTGATTTAGCTCTAGTGCAATCGCCAATTGGCAATCGGTGCCAGAGCTATCCTACATGATTAATAGATGGCAGCCGATACCTGAGCTTATGGTACAAAATGCCGATATCGCTGTCTTTTTCTTGGAATTAGACAGTATTGTGTACGCCACACCTGTCTCTGATCCTTGGTTTACGGCACAAGAGGGACCGTTCAATTCTTCTACAACCTATGGCAACATCACCAGCTATTTCGGTGACCAGTCAGCGAAAGCACTAGCATGCGCTCAACAATACCAGTTTTGCAACCCGACGCTCCCCAAAAACATAAGCTGTACGCCATTGATGGGGATATTTGAAGCAGCAAGAATAGCCTCATCGACCATATTCACGGAGCCACATAACAAAGACGTCTTCGGATGGTCTGCACTTGCGATCCAGTTCATGGCAAATGGGTTCACTGAGATTGTTACCATCTTGAGAGGCGGGGCTCTTCTTGCAAGCGACACCCTCTCCGGAGTTGGTCAGTATGGTTTACCCAACAACCAGTGGGAGATTGAATTACAGCATTGGTTCAGAACCACCTTGGCCGACCTCCAGCGCGCAATACTTGATCAGGCTACTGGGCCAGCGGATCCAAACGCAACCTCTTTCTACTCGCCACCTACATCCGCAGAGGCACGTGCCGTTTGCGGCAACCAAAAGATCCGGTCGGACTCCTACACGTCTTTCAACGTACTTGGCTTAAGCGTCGTTTTCTCTATTGGCGGTCTCATCATGCTCATCTCAGCGTGTCTACCGGCGGCTACTACAAGGATACAGCGGAACCGAAAGCCGTTTTCCAGCCTGGAATGGATCTCTAATGACACACTGCAGCTTCAGCGACTGGCGCATGAAGCGGTCGGGGCAGGGGATTGGACGGGTGCTCGCGATGACTACCCACTCACACGAAAGAATGATCTTTTGGCTGTGCTCGACATTGCTGACAGAAAGCATCCCGTTCTTCGATCTCAACCGACTTGCAACTCTTCTCAGACTGTTCAATCTCATCAAAAGGTTGATGATGCGAGTTCCATACAAGCCCAGCCGAACATGGACATCATGACAGAAAGAACGGCGAGTAGCCAAGGAACATGCAGCGAGGGAAATTGCGACAGCCGTATGGAAGAGGGAATAGATGATTCGATACAGGCGTCTCTACTCAGTGTTGAGATTCCACGCACGTCACTAGATTTCCCGCACCGCTTTCCAGCTTAGACATGCTATCTTGGGATACAAATGATTCTAGACCATTAATATATGCGTGAAATAGAGATATATTGCAACGACCTTCCCAAGTTGATTTGTGGTAATAAAAGTGTCTGGTACGTATCCCCCCAATTGGGCATGTGACGCCGATGACGTGACGGCCGTGCCGCGGTTCATCATTTACCTAGGTACGTACCTCCATTAATAAAAACATACAACTATCCAAACATCTCCATCCATTGCGACCCCCAACTTCCAGCTACCCATTTTCTAAATTTGCACCGTTTAAAAGAAACAAAAAATAACATTCCTACATGCCGAAAACCAGAGGCCAACCCCGCACCGAGCAAATGGAAGCAGCACTCAAAACCTTCTTTTCATCCCCGCGCTTCGCCGTCGCAGGCGCATCGTCGGATCCGCGCAAATACGGACACAAGAGTATGCTGAATCCCAATCATTTTTTTCTCTTTCTTTCTCTTAGCAACAATCCATGTATGCTTGTTCACTCTATCACTATTCTTCTTGGAACCAAGAAAAAACAAAAACAAAGGATAATGGGGGACTGTAAATATAAGTAAGTAGCAACTTACTAACTCCCCACGGTGCTACTTAGTATTCGCATGGTACCTCCAGCACTCGCTGCCCGCAACACCGCTGAACCCGCGCACCCCCAGCGTCACGATCCTGAACCAGCAGCACGCAACGGTAGCAACGCCAGGCGCGCTTCACGATCCGCCTGCGTCGAGCTACTCGCTGTCTGTGATTACGCCGCCGAGCGTAACGCGCACGCTGCTGCGCGAGGCGAAAGAGGCGGGCATCCCTGCTGTGTGGTTGCAGCCTGGCAGTTTTGACAACGAGATCCTCGACTATGCGAAAGCGAATTTCAAGGCGGCGATTGCTGGCGACGGCGGATGGGGCAGCGAGGGCTGGTGTGTGCTGGTGGATGGCGAGGAGGGGATGAGGTTGGCGGGGCGCGAGGGCGCGAGACTTTGAGCAAGTGGTGTCTTGCTTGATGGCATGGATTTCACATTGTATATAACAGGGGTTTGAGGTGAATACCACGTCGTTTACGATATATCCGGCTCTTTTTTTTTGCTTGTCTCTCATGTACTCTGCGTCACCTGGCTACCGTTCAAGTGCGTTTGTGTTTGGTTGACTATTTCGAGACTCCTCATATCGGTACCTAGTCCCACATCTTGTTACAAAAATCAAAGATTACATCAACTCGGTACTTGTACCACGTTGTACGAGTAGCCAAGAATACGTACCACATATCACATATCATATCACCGATTGAAGCCGAGGAAACCAAAGCGAGAATCAGTGCTCGGTGTGGATACTTGGTGAATAGTGCATGTTCAACAAACCAAAAAAATCTGCAATTTCATATATTTGCCAAATCTGTATTGTAATGCATATATATATAACGTCAAAGTATAGCGAGTGGCCGAGAATAGCGAGTGACCGAAAATGCCAAGCCCCCATCAACCTCACCACCGTTGCGCAACCATTACAGCGCAACAACAACAGTAAATTAAAATTAGAAAAGGCTAATTTATTCAGAATCAACCTCTTTATCTTGCTTGCAGGTGCGCGAGTTGTGTCTAGTCTCACCGCAGCGTCTATAGCGCCTTTGCGACGGTTCGCCTACTTCAGCGCTCTCTCCCTTCTTTGCCTTCTTCCCACTACCACGCGCCCTAGACTCCTTTAGAGTTGCTATTTTCTCTCCTTCTTTAATCGTTAGGGTCTCTCCTTTCTATAGCCGCTTTCTTTTGTATAATCTCCTTCGCGTGGCGGCTTTATTTGCTGCTTCAAGCTTAGAGACCCGTTTCTTAACTAACACCAACTCATGCGCAATAGTAGTCGCACCTTTAACTAAGTTTTCAACAGCACCTAGCATACTTGTTAGTGAACTATCTAGGTGCATTTGAATCCTCTGCTTCACCAGCGTCGATTGCAGCCCTATTTCTAGGGTGTTGCTTGGGGTTTGCGACTGCTAGTGTAGATTTTCAGCAGCAGGTGGTGAAGGGGTGCGCAGCTTAACATCTAGCTTTGATGTCACCACCTCTAGGTCGTGTGGAACCAATCCGGCGCCTTGAAACCCTCCTAGGATATTATCCTTTGTAACTGTCTGAAAATAGGCTTGCTAGAAGGCTGGCAAGAACTCTATCTTGGTTATATGGTTGATCCCATTGGGCATCAGCTCCTCGGCTTGGCGCCTATATGCCCTCTTCAAAGGCGAAAAACACCCCACATTAAGAGGCTGCAGTAGATGGGAAGAGTGCGGAGGCATACATAGAGTAACAATCTTTGCTTCTGTGCAGTATTGCTAGAAGTTGACTAAGTTGTGGCTCTTATGACTGTCTAGAATAAGTAGGCGATAGGCTCCAACAGTACGCTCTTTTGTATGCCTATTATAGTGCTCTAGCCACTTCATACCAAGCTCGTTTGTTGTCTAGCCATTCTCAGAGACTGCGAGAACCCAATCCCTAGGCAGGCTGTCTTCCTTATACTAGGTAGAGAGGTGGTGCTTGCCCTAAAAGATGATGAAGGGTGGGATCGCCCAGCCAGCTGCGCTAACACAAACCACGCTAGTAACCCACTCTTTATTGCCCTACTGTAGAGATTTTAGCTTTAATTAACAATTAGAGGCTGTAACTACTACTAACGAGTTGTGCATGCCTATTATAAAGCCCGTCTCGTCAAAATTGTACATATCGTCGTCCTAGATCCTATACTTGGCTTTAGTATTTTGTACAAGGCAGAACTAGCCCTGCACAAGCTCAGGATCTTCACAGAGGGCTCTCTTGTAGTCGTACTTTTGATTAAACTTCATCTTAAGCTCTGGGCGACGCTTATGAATGCTTTAGGCTAGTTACAGTGCCCGTGCACCAGATGAGCACCATCGCCAGTTGAGCACCCCCAACAACTTAATATAGTCAACAAGATGAGGCTATAGAGCCACCACAAATCGTAATAAAATTGCGCAAAGCTAGGATTATACTATATACAGGCCTACGAAAGTTTTAGCTTATTTAGAAATTTTTTTAGAGGGCGTTATCGGTCGTTGCCGTCGACTACGCGGTGGAGCAGCTCGTGCAACCCTTGCAGCTCCCACCACAGCTAGAGCAACACCACCACACTTTTAACGCTTTGTAGCTGGCTTATAAGGTTTTGACGCTTTGCGCTTACCCAATTGGGGCAATTGTATAGCTTTGGCAGCGTCGCGGAGGCTTCTACAATGCTCTCTTTCGGCTTTCTCTGCAGCCTTCCGCTTTCTGGTCTCCTCCCAACCCTTCTCCCGCTCAACACGGGCTGCTTTTTGAAGTTGAAGCTAGCAATCGCGAGCTGCCTTCTTAATCTCGGCTTGCTCAGCTTTTTGAAGTCTTTTCAA